>NC_133336.1:19665194-19751920 GCF_042186555.1 Aquarana catesbeiana
AAAGTGTGGAGGGGGCATTTGTATTCAGCCCCCTTTTACTCTGATACCCCTAACTGAAATCTAGTGGAACCAATTGCCTTCAGAAATCACCTAATTGGTAAATAGAGTCCACCTGTGTGTCATTTAATCTCAGTATAAATACAGCTGTTCTGTGAAGCCCTCAGAGATTTGTTAGAGAACCTTAGTGAACAAACAGCATCACAAAGGCCAAGGAACACACCAGACAGGTCAGGGATAAAGTTGTGGAGAAGTTTAAAGCAGGGTTAGGTTATAAATAAATCTCCCAAGCTTTGAACATCTCACAGAGCTCTGTTCAATCCATCATCTGAAAATGGAAAGAGTATGGCACAACTGCAAACCTACCAAGACATGGCCGTCCACCTAAACTGACCGGCCGGGCAAGGAGAGCATTCATCAGAGAAGAGCCAAGAGGTCCATGGTAACTGGAGGAGCTGCAGAGATCCACAGCTCAGGTGGGAGAATCTGTCCACAGGACAACTATTAGTCGTGTTCTCCACAAATCTGACTTTTATGGAAGACTGACAAGAAGAAAACCATTGTTGGAAGAAAATCATAAGAAGTCCTGTTTGTAGTTTGTGAGAAGCCATGTGGGGGACACAGCAAACATGTGGAAGAAGGTGCTCTGGTCAGATGAGACCAAAATTGAACTTTTTGGCCTAAAAGCAAAACGCTATGGGCGGCACAGTGGTGCAGTGGTTAGGGCGGCACAGTGGTGCAGTGGTTAGCACTCTCACCTAGCAGTAAAAAAGGGTCGCTGGTTCGAATCCCAACCACGACACTACCTGCCTGGAGTTTGCATGTTCTCCCTGTGCCTGCGTGGGTTTCCTCCGGGTACTCCGGTTTCCTCCCACACTCCAAAGACATGCTGGTAGGTTAATCGGCTTCCGTCCAAAATTGGCCCTAGTATATGAATGGGGACCTTGGATTGAGGGTAGGGACTGATGTGAGTGTGCGATGTACAGGGTTAGGGACAAGGGTCAGGGTTGTAGACACACACTCACTCAGGTTGAACTGGATGGACTGGTGTCTTTATTCAACCTTACTAACTATGTAACTATGTAACTATGTAACTATGTAGCTATGTGTGGGGGAAAACTAACACTGCACATCACCCTGAACGCACCATCCCCACTGTGAAACATGGTGGTGGCAGCATCATGTTGTGGGGATGCTTTTCTTCAGCAGGGACAGGGAAGCTGGTCAGAGTTGATGGGAAGATGGATGGTGCCAAATACAGGGCAATCTTAGAAGAAAACCTGTTAGTCTGCAAAAGACTTGAGACTGGGGTGGAGGTTCACCTTCCAGCAGGACAACGACCCTAAACATACAGCCAGAGCTACAATGGAATGGTTTAGTTTAAAGCATATTCATGTGTTAGAATGGCCCAGTCAAAGTGCAGACTTAAATCCAATTGAAAATCTGTAAATCTAAAACCAGTGCTGCGCTGAGTGAACTAACTAATGAAAATGTGCAAAATAAATGCATAGAAATGCAAAGTGCAAATTATCACATAATTACATGTAAACGCTCAATAAAGTGGCAAGTAGGGGTCAACGGGTCGTCACCGATCCGTGATCCGAACGGGTCAACCTCTGCGGATCGGCACACCACGCGATCCACAGAGCATTCCGAGGCCTCGGCCATAGGAAAGGCCGCGGCTTCGGCCTAGCTCCGGAGCTGCGGCCATCTTGGAACACCCGGCGGCAGCCGCTGTCTCGTCAGGCAGTGACGTTTCGTTGTCGCCATCTTGCTACACCCCACACTCCTGCACAGTAATGATAGAGTGAGAAGGGGGCGAGTGGACATCTTGTTACACCCACCGGAGTTTTAGATTTCACAGTTATTTTCAACACAAAACAGAGCTTATATGCTTAAATACAGTATTTGTAAATCCGACGGACTGTTTAGATGTTGCATTTTAAAAGCAGCAGCAAACCTGCTGACCTTACATGGTTGATAATGTGACAGAACACCTGATTTTCACATTTAACTAAATGTTAAATGTGAAAATCAGAGGTGTTCTGTCACATTATCAACCATGTAAGGTCAGCAGGTTTGCTGCTGCGTTTAAAATGCAACATCTAAACAGTCCGTCGGATTTACAAATACTGTATTTAAGCATATAAGCTCCGTTTTGTGTGTTGAAAATAACTGTGAAATCTAAAACTCTGGTGGGTGTAACAAGATTTGTCTTTTTTTTTTTTTTTTTTGCTGATCCGAAAATGATCCGATCCGAAGACTCTGATCCGAGGATCCATCCGATCTGTGAGTTTTTTGATCCGTTGCACCCCTAGTGGCAAGTGCAAATAAATGAATATGTGTAAAAAGAAAAAGTCCGAGCAAATGTGCCAAGAAGTCCAAAAGGAGGAAAGCTACAGATGTTAAGTTCCAATGGTTGCTATGAGAGACCACCAATCTCCACTAAAGGAGTAACCATGGTATGTACATCCACCAGCCAGAGGAGAGATTGAACACGCTTACCGGAATTAAGGAGCTCAAATGCCAGCAGCAAACGAGCATATGAAGTGGAATGTCTCCAGGCTAGTGATCTATGCAGTAACTTTAAGGATCTAACACCATGTTCTCCCAAAAGGCAGGTCCTCTCACTTGGTCATGAAGTCCAAAACTCACATAAAATGCCTCCACATAGTGCAAAACCATCACTGAGAAATTTATTTAAAAATTAGGACACTTGCATCAAAGATGACGTAACAGACATATCGTCAAACTTAAAATATCACCAGGACATGGTATCCAAGGAATTCCAGAGCACAATGACAAGGAAAAGACTTGACCCGACGTGTTTCGTCTGCTAAGACATCATCTGGGGTAAGAGTCTAAACCCGGTCATTGCGTGTGTATGTATGTGTGTGTATGTATGTGTATATATATATATATATATATATATATATATATATATAATATGTGTGTGTGTGTGTATATATATATATATATATATATATATATATATATCTATCTATCTATCCACACATATATATATATACACACACACACACACACACACACACACACACACACACACACATATATATATATATATATATATATATATATATATATATATATATATAATATTATATTTATTAGCGATAAAGCATCCAATGAAACCTTTCTAGGAATCTGCACACAAATGTAAAGCATTACCATGTAGATCAGGGGTCTTCAAACTGCGGCCCTCCAGGTGTTCAGGAACTACAATTCCCATCATGCCTAGTCATGTCTGTGATTGTCAGAGTTTTACAATGCCTCATGGGATGTGTAGTTCCACAACAGCTGTAGGGCCGTAGTTTGAGGATCCCTGATGTAGAGTGTCAATCAGGAAGTGTAACTGTCATGGCGTCTGGATTTTTATTGTAAATATCCAATCGAGAATCTGTGGCAAGACTTGAAAATTTGCTGTTCACAGACGCTCTCCATCCAATCTGACAGAGCTTGAGATATTTTGCAAAGAAGAATGAGCAAAAATGCCCCTCTCTAGATGTGCAAAGCTGGTAGAGACATCCCCAAAAAGACTTGCAGCTGTAATTGGAGAGAAAGGAGGTTCTACAAAGTATTGACTCCGGGGGGCGCCATACAAATGTACCCCCCACACTTTTCATATATTTATTTGTAAACAATTTGGAAAACCATTTATCATTTTCCTTCCACTTCACAATTATGTGCCACTTTGTATTGGTCTATCACAAAAATTTCCAATAAAATACATTTTAGGTTTCTGGTTGTAACATGACAAAATGTGGAAAATGTCAAGGGGTATGAATACTTTATCAAGGCACAGTAAATTTGATGTTTTTTTCTCTATTGCAGTATTTTGAATAGAATGCCGTCCAAGGTTTGTTAATCTGTTGTTATTTTTTGTTACCAGGTTCACTTCTTCTGGAATCAAAAATCAATCCCAACACTGCTTACCAGAAACAGCAGGTATGTTTTATACTCCGAGAAGCTAAAATCAGTTTGGTGCTGAACACGGAAAGTTGTTTTTTTTTTTTTTTTTTTTTTTTTTTTTTTTTATCTTAAAGGTGTTTTAAAGGTAACAAACCTGTTATACTTACCTGCTCTGTGCAATGGTTTTGCAAAGAGCAGCCCCTGATCCTTCTGGGTCCCCTGCTGGTGCTCCTGGTTCCTTTTCCCTGCCCAGTGCCACCGTCGGCAAGCCTCTTGCTATGGGGGCACTCAAGCGGGCTCGCTCTCGAGCCGCACTCCTGTTAATGAACGTGGTCTATTCGCACTCACAGCGTGGCTCAGCTCCGTCCGACGCTCTCTCCTCATTCGCTCGCTGGCTGTGATCGATGGCAGGTTTTTTTTTTTTACCTTAATGCATAGAATGCACAAAATAATAAATGCCCATTTTTTTTACCTGCAAAAAGATGTGCATTTATTCCTTTTTTAAATTTTTTTTTATTTAATAAAAAGGTGAACTTTTATCCTTTTTCAACTTTAACTGAAACATTTAATCTGAATGTACCATAAATTAATAGTTTAATATTTAACTGTAGATTCATCTACACAAAAGGCATGTAAAATAAAGAAGAGTTTCATATAATGTCAGGAGACTGCTGGAGAACAGGGATATGAGAGTTGCGCCTCAGAATGTTTACTGGCATGCCACTGAAGGGTTAAAGTGCAACTTCACTCTCCCAATAAACATTATTTTTAATCCTCATGCTGCTAGCATTGGTAAATAGATAGGAAAGTACTTTTTTTTTTTTTTTTTTTCAATTACTTCCTGGTTTCTTGCCTAGGCAAATGATATCCTACATCCCTGGAGTCTCCAGGAGGGGAGGCGAGGAGTAGGGGTTGTCTCAGCTAAGCACACTGTGCTAAGGGCAGATGGATTCCAGGAAGTAAATGCTTCATGAATCAACTGCCCTTACTCAAGATGGCCACAGCCAGAAATGCTAGGGTTGGGGGGGGGTATTTTTCTAAGTGATTTCTGAACAAAATAAAGCATGGAGACATGGATGGATGGAGGAGTTTAATTTGAATATTAAAAATGAATTAAAGTGATATTAGTGATGGTCTTGTGTTTCCTTTTTTTTATTTAAAAACATGTTAGATTTACCTGCTCTGTGCACGGATCCTCCTCTTCACGGGTCCCTCGCCAGCGCTCCTGGCCCCTCCGTCTTGCTGAGTGCCTCCACAGCAAGCAGCTTGCTATGGGGGTGTAGCGTCACATATGGCGACCCATCACATTCCGCTACCTGCTGGACTGCCATATGCGTTCCAACACTGTTTGCCGCAGGGCCCCTCGCGGGCTTGCTTCGCTCGCCGTGCTTCGGGCACGGCCTCGCTTTACTCTGCATAATTATAATCTAACTCTATGTTCGCTTGGATGGTGGGGCTTGAACCTGGACTCAGGGGCGTGGGCACAAAATTCTGCGCAAGCTCAGATCGCCACAGTGTTGGAATGCATATGGCGCATGCGCAGTCCAGCGGGTAGCCAAATGTGATGGGTTGCCATATGTGACGCTACAGGGGCACCCGAGCCGAGCCGCTGCTCTGTGTGTCCACTCAGACACAGAGCCGCGGCTCGGTCCCACCTTCTCTCTCTCCTGATTGGCTCACTAACTTTGTTTGACAGCAGCAGGCTTTGTTGGACAGACAGCCCGCTGCTGTCTTCAGCCAATGAGGAGGGAGAGTCTCGGACAGCTGAGACTCTCGTGGAACATCGCTCGATTGAGATGGAGCTCAGGTAAGTATTGGGGGGGGGGGCTGCTGCACACAGAAGGTTTTGTATCTTAATGCATAGAATGTATTAAGATTTAAAAGAAAAGAAAAAATCTGCGTTTTTGATACCATTTTAAATGGCGTTTTCGGTTTGTGGTGTAAAGATGCAGTGAAGATCCATTTTAATTAATTAAATGATCCAGCTGTCTTTGGAATGTGTGCTGATTTATACTTGTTTGTCATATCCACATCTGCTCCTTCCCTTCCTTGTGTGAATGCGGATTTTAATATTGTTGTGTTTTGTTTGCAGGACACGTTAATCGTGTGGTCGGAGGCCGAAAACTATGACCTGGCTCTGAGTTTCCAGGAGAAAGCTGGATGTGACGAGATCTGGGAGAAAATATGTCAGGTGTGTCCTCTCTCTCCTTTTCCTCTCTTGTGTTTCTGTATCTTAGATGTGATGCAAGAGCAGATTCTATTTGTGCCATGCTCAGTGTATTGAGTAACACATGGAAAGTATTAGCGTAACCATTCCTGGACAAATCCCAGGTGCCATGGAGGCTGCGGGGAGAGAACAAAATGACAGCTGGCGTCATATTTTCATCCATCTTTTGTAGTTTAGCACACTTAAAGTGGATGTAAACCCCTCCATATAGCCAGTGAAGAAGTGACTGCCATGTAGGTGAAACAAATTCACCTACATAAGCTGTACCTGTTTATCTGCAGTCTTCTCTACATCTGTTCAGAGTATAAGATTAGCGGCAACACACAGATTTTGTCCTTTTAAATATAAATATATATATATATATATATATATATATATATATATATATATATATATATATATATATATAATTTCATTTTTTTTTTTTTTTTGGGTATTTTTTTGAGCCATTAAAAGACAAGAATTTTATAAAGCTTGTCTGAGCTTTCAGAAAATGGGCCACAGAGCTTAAAGTGGAGTGTCCCAGAAACCCCCCCCAACCCCCCTCCCCCCAAAAAAAAAAAAAAAATTTATGTTTACTCACCTCTAAATGCCTGTTGCTAGGGGGTCCCTCATAGTCTGCCTCCTTCGGCGCCTGGGCTTCTGACATCACTTCCCTCGGCGCAGGAAGGGAGATCGCCTCTCTCCCCCCCCCCCCTCTTGTCAATCTTCTGGGACACGTGACAGGTCCCAGATTGCGCGGCCAGTGACGGCACGCAGCTCGTGCATGCCCGGTGGGTGCCCGGCTGTGAAGCCACAGCCGGGCGCCCACAGTTAAGATGCCGGCGCTGCCGAGCCGGGGGGGGGGGGGGACAAGCGGGGCTTCGATCCCCCGCATCGCTGGACCCTGGGACAGGTTGTTAGTCAGCAGCTGCAGTATTTGTAGATGCTGACTTTTTTTTTTTTTTTTTTTTTAAGTGGGAACCCCGCTTTAAATTACATGCTGCAGGGCTCAGTGAGGAGAGCTTTAAAAGCTGATTGGAGGGAAGGGGAGACACACATCCCCTACACACAGAAACAGAGCTGAGGATGTCAATCACAGGATGTGTTCTGAAGCTCCCTCCCCTTTCCTTTTTTTTTTTTTTCTCTTGGTGTCAGGAAAACTTGTCAGAAGTGACTCCTGCAGATAGCCGAGGAAGGAGGCAGCAGAGAGAAATGACGCTTAGTGCTCTGAATTGAGACACTATAGAGCACTGATGGCAAACCTTGGCACCCCAGATGTTTTGTAACTATCTTTCCCATGATCCTCATGCACTCTGCAGTGTAGTGGAGCATCATGGGAAATTTAGTTCCAAAACATCTGGGGTGCCAAGGTTCACCATTACTGCTATAGTGGGATATTGCTTTGTTCATATTTCATGTCTGAGGTTTACAACCACTTTAACCATTTAAGCTCTAGAAGGTTTTACCCCCTTCATGACCAGGCCATTTTTTTGCTATTTAGCATTGCGCTACTTTAACCGGTTATTGCGCAGTCATGAAATGCTGTACCCAAATTAAATTTATAAGTTTTATCTTGCACAAATAGAGCTTTTATTTGATGATACTTGATCATTACTGGGTTTTTATTTGCAATATATGTACCCATATACCAAAAGTTGTCCAGTTCCTGCTGAACTGGCATTTTTTTTTTTTAGGTATGAGTATGCCCTACTTTAGCTACACTTAAAAGAGAAGTATGTTGTTTTTTTTTTTCTTCTTATTTTAGAATCGTACTTACCTAGGTGGATACAGCCTCAGTGCCCCTCGCTGGCTCAAAGACTGAGAAACGAATTAAAGAAAAGAAAAGAATTAAAGGATTCAAAAACACATACTCCCCTGGCACATCTGCTCTAAGACCGAGAACTGAGCAATCACAGCCGCTGATCCCTCAGTTCTTGGTCTGCTCCGAACAGAGAGTGGTGACTGTCTATCAATGCCTTTGCACTCTGCTCCTCCAGCATTCACTGGAGCATCAGGCTGGAGAGGGGGGCGGACACATCTGTCTTCAGCTCTTAGCTGTGTGCTGAAAGGCAGAGCCAACTGTCAATCAGGCAGCAAGGTGGATCCAGCCTATATTCGTCCAAGCCCAGTGTAGCTCTTGCCCCATCAGCTGATGACGGCAATAACTCACCATCATCTGACTTTGGGTCACAGGAGAACGAAACTAAATGTACCCCTGTGACCCATAAAAGTACAGTCAAAAAGAAATCTTTGGCCATACATATTTAAAGGTTTTTTTTTTTTTTTTTTTTTAAAGATATTTTTTATTGACTTTTTTGTTTCAATACAAACCAGTTGTACAAAAAAAAAAAACACAACAACAACTTATCACTAAATAAATCACAGTTAAACATTGGTATACCTTGTCAAGTATATTGTCTACTTATGGGGGGGGGGGGGGGGGGACCAAACAGCTGGTTGGTGGTAATTCGATCTGAGATTGATTACACAGTTTATATATAACTAGGTATTAACAAATATGAGTTATAGTAGTTCACATACATATGGTGTTCATTCTGGCACGGCATGAGAATGGCATAGATCAAGCACACACTATATAGAGAGGGTCATGGGGCTAGCCAGCCACCTGTCCCATATTTTGTGGAACATTTTTTTTCGTTTCCTAAGTTCAAAGGTAAGTTTATATAACGGTATAACATCATTAATTAATTTTAGCCATAGGGATTTCAAAGGTGTTTGTATACCTTTCCAGGATAGTAGTATAGACTTTCTAACATAGAAATAAAGGATACAAAATAGTCTCCTGGCTTGTTTAGGTATATGTAGATCACCAAAGACCCCCAGTAAGCCATTCTTCGGGTGAATAATATTGGGGAGTCCTAGGGCCGAGGAAATGAAAGAACCCACCTCCCTCCAAAAGTTTAAAGGTTACACTTTACATTTGTACGGCTGATATGCTGATTTACAGAAACATCTACACCAGGGATCCTCAAACTACGGCCCTCCAGCTGTTGCAGAACTACACTTCCCATGAGGCATTGTAAAACTCTGACATTCACAGACATGGCTTGGCATGATGGGAATTGAAGTTCCTGAACAACTGTAGGGCCGCAGTTTGAAGACCCCTGATCTAAACCTTCTTGATTTGAAACAGAGCCAGTACTGTGCAGAGGTAGAGCGTTTGTCACCACAGTCCTCCTTATAGGCTTCCAGCCAGGTGCTATGCAGGCACAAGGTTTTTTGTCAAACACTTAGATAAATAAATAACCATTGCTATCATGGCTGAAGTACGTGAATGTGGTCAGGTGTGATTTTTCTGGCAGAACAGATAAGTTGCCACACTCAGGTGAAAAGTTTAACCAGGCAGAGTCACTCTGAAGCCCCCTTCTTCTTGGTTTTCTTCCAGGTTCAAGGGAAAGACCCCTCGGTGGACATCACTCAGGACCTTGTGGACGAATCAGAAGAGGAGCGCTTCGAGGACATGTCCTCCCCGGGCCTGGAGCTGCCAAGCTGTGAACTTAGCCGGCTAGAGGAGATCGCCGAAGTCGTGGCATCGTCGTTACCGTCTCCGCTACGTCGCGAGAAACTCGCCCTGGCCCTGGAGAATGAGGGATATATCAAAAAACTCCTGGAACTTTTCCACGTGTGTGAAGACCTGGAGAACGTTGAAGGATTGCACCAATTGTATGAAATAATCAAGGGGATCTTCCTTTTAAACCGAACTGCACTCTTTGAGGTCATGTTTTCAGAAGACTGCATTATGGACATCATTGGCTGCTTAGAGTACGACCCGTCTTTGTCCGTGCAGCGCAAACACCGCGAGTTTCTAACACAAACTGCTAAGTTTAAAGAGGTGATTCCCATATCAGACCTTGAACTGAAACAGAAAATCCACCAGACCTACAGAGTGCAGTATATACAAGACGTGGTATTGCCCACCCCTTCTGTCTTTGAAGAAAACATGCTGTCCACGCTTCACTCTTTCATATTTTTTAACAAGGTGGAGATAGTTGGGATGTTACAGGTAAGGTCCTGCTGTGGAGTTTTGATCCATCAGCCTGGAAGAAATTCGTTGTTTTTTGTTTTTATTTTTTATATAGTGACAGGCCCCCTGCATCCTAGCAACCAAGGATGCCTTTCTTAGTTGCTAGGATGCAGCTGGCCTGTCACACTATGTAACACAACCAGTAAAAATAGACTGGGTGGAACAGGGTAACTGAAATGCCTCCTCCTGCACACCTAGTGAGGGCAGGGCGCTTGTCTTCCACACTTGGTTCCTGGGGCAAACGCTGTCATTCACAGTAAATTAAAGTGGTTGTAAAGGCTGAAGGGTTTTTTTTTACCTTCAATGCGTGAAGGTAAAAAAACCTTTTCAGGGTGCTGCTCCCCCCCAGCCCCCTCCAATACTTGCCCGATCCAGTGATGTGCACCAGAGCAGCAGGTCTCTCCCTCCTCAGAGAGAGTATAAGGTGAAGAGCCGGCAACTCTTCCTCCCGATAAAAGTACTTTATTGATAAAGGGTACAGTGTACAAGTTACAGCAACTTACATGTTTCGGTAAGAAACCAAATAAATAGCCATGGCTATGAATAAGGTTTTTTTACCGAAAACTCGGAGGGTTATAGCAAGCAGCTTGCTGTGGGGGCAGGAGGGAGGGGGCCAGGAGCGCTGGTGAGGGACCCGAGAAGAGAAGGATCGGGCCTGCTCTGCGCCTAACCATTACACAGAGCAGGTGAGTATAACGGGTTTGTTAAAAAAAATTAAAATTGGTTTTAATATTTTAAGTTGTATCTGTGGCACTCCAGGATTTTACCTTTTTTATTCTTTTGTAGGTACTAATGAAAGCATTTGTGTAATTCATTTTTTTTTTTTGTGCTAAAAGCCTCATTTCAGTCTGGCTTCATAAAGTGACTTGAGGGACGGAATTAAATGCATTCAAATTTTTAAGGGTCCACCCAAATGTGATATATCATTGTGGTTGTCGGAGTCGCTAGCTTCCTTTTATCTTTTGGGCACTTTAGTTGGGGATATCGCCCCATCACTGATCCTAGATTGGTCACACACATACACACACATACCCCCTGGAATGATCCCACTCTTATGCAAGACCATACATGGATCGAATTCCCAACTAATTTTCTTTTGAAAATCAGAAATTTTGTGCATTTTGGGATCTGATGATACCACCGTTTTTTATTTTGAAATTCAACCAACCAAGCCTTCTATTTCACCTCATGTTGCTACAGAAAATAATTTTTGCGGCCGTGAATATTCTTTTCTTGTACTCGTGCTCTTTTCTTTTTCGATTTTATATTTCTCACACGATTCTCCCATCATTGATTTGAAAAGCGCTAGTTTTTTAATAAAAACTTCCAACATGCCCAATCACTGAAATTCGATGGTCACTCGGAAATCGGCCATTGTTGCGGCCCACTAATGGTGCAAAGTCCCAACGAAAATTCTTAGAAAAGATTTTCGAAAAAAGATAATGCTTTCGGAATTCGGCCCATGTATGGCCGGCCTTACTGTAGCATTTGTTATATTCTACAAAAAGGGCTGCAGGGAGGTTTGCCGACTCGGCAAGACCGTGATCTCAGAATGTGGTACCCTGAAAACAATCTGTGTTGAGTCCTCCATAATTGACAAAAAAAAAACAAAGATCCTGAAGTACATTTTTTTTTATTCCAGATTTTCCTGTGTTCTCTTAGATTTGGTGATGACTTTTTCTTGTATCAAGTATTTACCTCTTAAGTTTGCTTTTGCTAGATTGTAAGCTCTTATGAGCAGGGTTGATGTCTGTGTTTATTGGTCCTTGTATTGTGACTGTCGTTAATTTTTCGCTGAAATCTACAGAGGGTGTTTGCAAAAGCTTTCTCAAGTGTATTGAATGTGCATTGTGTGCAATTTTGCAGCGTTTCCAATTTATTCAGAAATCTGCTTGTGCCATTAGTCTGAATACTGTACAGCCGTAATTTTAATGCATCCTTGTAACGTTCATTGAAGAAGCCAATGCCAGAGTGGTACCTGACTATTGAATAGGATATCCGTGTACACATTACTTACTTTTTGATTTTGTTGCCCACCTTTTAGGAAGATGAAAAGTTTCTTACAGAATTATTTGCGCACCTCACAGATGAAGCAACAGATGATGAGAAGAGGCAAGAGCTAGTAAGTCTAGTCATGTGAATGGTATATTTCATTGTTTAAAGAGTTGGTCCTCCTAGCAGTTATGGGCTGAGACATTTGGGGTCTTCTCGTACTTCTTGGTGACTCTCTTTCTTTTTTTTTTTTTTTTTTTTTTGGAATTTTAAGTTTAGAAATTTAAACAAATACCTGAATGGTGGAAAGTTGTGCCCAAAAAGTCAATAGGCCAGGAATAAGGACTAGTCACCAGTATTCTCAATAAGCTACAGTCAGTTGATTTTTTTTTTTTTCTTACTACTGACCTACCTTGCCTTGTTCTGTGTAAAAGTGGCAGGCTTTTACTTCCTCCTATCATAGCTGCCCCCCTGATGACTGGTGATTTGTTAATTGGTGGGGAATATTTAAGAAGCAGTGGAAGAGGTGGAGGAAGCACAACTGAATGAATTAAAGAGGAAGTAAAACCCCGATGGGTTTTACTTCCTCTTTATTCCCCTGCAAAGTAAAAGCATAATGAATGCTAGCCCATTATGTTGCACTTACCTGCAAACGAAGCCCGCAATGTCCCCGCTGGTGGCCGCGTCAATCTTCACCCCTTTTCCTTCCGGGGCTGTGGACTCCGGCTCTGTGACTGGCCGGAGTCGTGCGACGTCACTCCCACGCATACACGGGAGCCGACGGTCACGGCACGAGCCCTAAAGAAAGGGCACGAGCGTGCCCTTTCTTTAGTGCGCATGCGCCGATGACGGCACAAGTGTATATGGTAAATATCAATCAAATAGAAGTGCAGTGCTATTTTGTGTAAAAAGACAATATATAGTGACTCCAATTCAACAGAAATGCGTAAGTCTATAAAACAATCTGTGAACATTAAATTTGAAAATGAATTCATAAATTATATCAAAGTTCATAAAACAACTCTTTTGTCGCATTAAAGTGCTCCTCAATTTTTGTGACTTCTCAATTATTATCCACCACTGAGATAAACATATTTTCTCCAGATATTGATACAATGTGAACACCTCCACCAGCTGTTATACCTGCTCACCTCATATATGAGTCAGATCGACTCAGAAACAATTCCTTTGCTTTCCTTAAGCTATGAATCCCTTTGTTCCACATCCTGCATGCTACTTTCCAATCAATAGCTTTCAAGGGGGATCGCATGGATCACAGTAGGGGCTCTCATATAAAATAACCCACTGCTTCTCTCCTTCCTCCACACCAACGAAACAGTGTTCCCTATGGGATATGTTTCCGCAATTCATGTAATAATAAGTAGAGGATACATAGTGCTCTCTGTATGTAACATTTATTAAAATGTCCCAATAAAATTACACTCAAGATATTCAGTTAAAATCGTCTCTAAGCAATACGACAGCGTCCGCTTGCTCACCCCCTGTGGCTGCATAATGTCACGTGCTCGGCTCCTCCCCTCAATGCACGTATCGCCCTCTGGTTGGGCTTTCTCAATAGATGGGTAGGGCCTCCTCACCCGAGCCCTTAAATAGCTCAGCGTTACCATAGTAACCTCCCGGGCTTTACCCCAGTAGTCTGGAGTCTATACAGACACGCCCACTTCCCGTGGACCACGGAAGTGTCATATATAAAGATCTCTTCTAAATTTTCTAGTTCAACCCCATTTGTGTGTACCATTACAGCCGCAATTGCGATAGACCTTCATACCCCCCTACTCCGGACTGCTGCGGTAGTTACCCAGTCACAATCTGAACAAGAAATGACTAAAATGGGCAGTATTTACCACTTCTACTGTGACATTACCTTTTATTAATATTTATGGTCACTTATATATGTAGTTTAACTCCTACATATATAATCTAATTGATTGTGTTGCAGAGCTAAACTCATTTGGTCAAAGCAAAGTAATATGGTAAATATCTCCTAAACCGTGCAGGTTTAGGAGATATTTCCAGTACCTACAGGTAAGCCTTATTATGGGCTTACCTGTAGGTAAAAGTGGTGTGTAAGAGTTTACAACCACTCTAAGCAGAAGCAGAGAGATCTTTGCACTGCAGGTGCTCGGATACAGCTTTCTCCCCAGCAAGGAGAACAGTGATTAGAACACAAATGACATCACCAAATCTCACTCTAAATCTGGTGGGACTAGCGGTCCGAGAATGCACTCATGATCTTGCACTGCAGGTATACAACTATGAGGCTGAAGGCCCAGGAAGTGCACTTCAGTTTTGCAGGATTACTTGAAGACAACAGGTAGATTATTTTTTTTTTTTTTTTTAATGGGTGTTGCTTAGGCACAGTTGGTATTAGATGCTTATTATAACTGCACTTTTTAACCTTCGCTCAATTTTTTTATGTATTAATGTCATTGTGATTGTAATAATAAAGACTTAAGATATTTGTTTGATCTCACCAAAACCGTTAGGTGATTTATATCCCCAGCTTTTACCAAAAAGTTATGTCTCAGTTTTGGAAGGACTGACCCTTTTAACTGTTGAACCCTATTTCTTACTGTTTCCCTCTAACAATATCGTTTTTTACAACCCCAATTTCAGAAAAGTTGAGATGCTGTGTAAAATCAACATAAAAATAGATTGCAATGAGTTTGCAAATATCATCAACCCATATTTTATTCACAATAGAAAACTTAAAATGTTTAAACAGAAATTGGACCATTTTAAGAAAATGAGGACATTTTGAAATTGATGGCAGCAACACGTCCCAAAGTCAGGACAAGGCTATGTTTAGCACTGTGTCGAGAAGTCAGGAAAAGGCCATGTTTAGCACGGTGTAGAGAAGTCAGGACAGGGTCATGTTTAGCACGGTGTAGAGAAGTCAGGACAGGGTCATGTTTAGCACGGTGTAGAGAAGTTAGGACAAGGCCAATGTTTAGCACAGTGTAGAGAAGTTAGGACAGGGTCATGTTTAGCATGGTGTAAAGAAGTTAGGACAGGATCATGCTTAGCATGGTTTAGAGAAGTCTGGACAGGGTCATTTTTAGCACGGTGTAGAGAAGTTAGGACAGGGTCATGTTTAGCATGGTGTAAAGAAGTTAGGACAGGATCATGCTTAGCATGGTGTAGAGAAGTCTGGACAGGGTCATTTTTAGCACGGTGTAGAGAAGTCAGGACAGGGTCATGTTTGGCGCGGTGTAGAGAAGTTAGGACAGGGCCAGGTTTAGCATGGTGTAGAGATGTCAGAACAATGCCAATGTTTATCACGGTGTAGAGAAGTCAGGACAGGTCATGTTTAGCACGGTGTAGAGAAGTCAGGACAGGTCATGTTTAGCACGGTGTAGAGAAGTCAGGACAGGTCATGTTTAGCATGGTGTAGAGAAGTCAGGACAAGGCCAATGTTTAGAACGGTGTGAAGAAGTCCGGACAATGCCAATGTTTAGCACGGTGTAGAGAAGTCAGGGCAAGGCCAATGTTTAGCACGGTTTAGAGTAGTCAGGACAGGGCCATGTTTAGTATGGTGTAGCATCCCCTCTTCTTTGACCAACACTCTAAATGTCTGGGAACTGAGGTGACCAGTTGCTGGAGTTTTGGAAGAGGAATGTTGTCCCATTCTTGCCCGATATAACTGCTCAACAGTCCTGGGTGGTCTTTGTCGTATTTTTTGTTTCGCGATGTGCTTAAAATTTTCAATTGGTGAAAGGTCTGGACTGCAGGCAGAGTTAAGTCCTACTCCTACTTGGAAACCATGCTGTTGTCATAGATGCAGTATGCGGTTTAGCATTGTTCTGCTGAAATATAAAAGGTCTTCCCTAAATTGCGCCCCCCCCCCCAGACCCCCCCCACCCAACACAGGCGGCTTCTGAACTGAGAGCTGATAACATACCGGTAGGTCCCTCTTCTCTTTTAGTCCGGAGGATGTGGTGCCCATGCTTGCCAAAAAGACTTTCAAATTTTGGATTCGTCTGACCACAGAGCAGTTTTCCACTTTGCAACGGACCATTTTAAATGAGCTTTGGCTCAGAGAAGACAGTGGCGTTTCTGGATTATGTTCAGATATGGCTTTTTCTTTCCATGGTGGAGCTTTACCTTGTATTTGGATGGCTGGGCAAGCTGTGTTCAGACAGTGATTTCTGGAAGTATTCCTGAGCCCATGCAGTGATCTCCATCACACAATCATGCCTATTTTTATAATGCAGTGCCGTCTGAGGACCCGAAGGTCACCACCATCCAATATTACATTTCACCCTTGTCCCTTTCCACACAGAGATTTCTCCAGATTTTCAGAATCCTTTATGATATGCACTGTAGATGATAATACATTGAAAATCTTTACAAATTTATGTTGGAGAACATTATTCTGAAATCGACAACTTTTAGATGCAACTTTTTCACAGATTAGTGAACCTCTGCCTATCTTTACTTGTGAGACATTCTGACTCTCTAAGATACTTTTTTTTTTTTTTTCTTTTTTTTTATACCCATTCTTGTTACTGACCTGTTGCCAATTAACTTAATTAGTTGCAAAATTTTCTTCCAGCTCTTCTTTGTTACTACCCCTTACTTTGCCAGCTTTGTATTGCCCTATCCCAACTTTTTTGAGACTTGTTGCTGCCATCAATTTCAAAATGACCTGTTTTTTATTTTTTTTCATTTTCTTTCTTAAAGTGGGAACATTTTCTCAATTTAAACATTTTGATATTTTTTTTTGTTTTTTTTATTGTGAATAAAATACGGGTTTATGAGACTTGCAGAGCATTTGCATTCTGTTTTCAATGTAGATTTTACACAGGGTCTCAACTTTTTTGGAATTTGAGTTTGTATAATAGTTGCTATATTCTTTCTATAAGTGGTTTAGTCATTTTTAGTCAGTCCATCCTGTTTAATTTTTTTTTTTTTGTGCTACAGGTAAATTTCCTGAAAGAGTTTTGTGCTTTCTCTCAAACATTACAACCTCAGAATAGAGACGCTTTCTTCAAGACCCTGTCCAATATGGGTATACTGCCCGCCCTGGAAGTGATTCTGGCAAGTAGCGCAGTTCATTATATTGTACTAAAATAGAAATTGGCTGAAATGTTGTAATTCACGAATAAGTGTCCATCATGCATTTTTGGTACATTAGCATTGCTTGAAGTTTTGGTTATTTTATTTCCTTCTAGCCAGATTTGTTTGCAGCTGTTTGAGAAAAAGGAATCTGACTAAGAACTATGTTTTACTGTTATATGCAGTTCGAAGTACAGTCCTTTCATCAGTGTATTGAAGCGTATTCAAACCCTTTTGCTACCACTGACCTATGTCCTATGCTGGCAGAAGCAGTACATTCACCCCCTTCCATGTTTTTCTAGGCTCCACTGTCCCACTTGCAGACCCAGGACAAGCAAAGTGCTGGGTTGGGAGACCAGCAAACGTCCATTCACTGATCTCTCCTACCTAGTAAGAGCCCAGAAATAATGTGCATTACATTACATCTGGGTGCAGCTGTCAAATTCCCTGGCTGGTGAAGAAGCTAATGGAGTGTAACCTGCGCTTCATTACCTTCAATGGAGGGCAGGTGAGATATAAGGGTCTAATGGACAAAAGACAACCTCTCGCAGCTAGGAGATTAACACCTTAGGCCGTGGCCATCAGATCAAGGTAAATTTACATCTCTGTGGTGAAAAGGTAGGTTAAGTTAGGGCAAAGGGGGATAAAGACTTTGTTTTGACCACTTATCAACCACAATATGTATATATACGTTGCGGTTTCCAAGTGGTTTACCGGGATTATGGCTGAAGATTTTACCGGTATCTTTTTCTTCATATCAAAAATGGGAAACTCAAGCGCTAATATGAATATAACAATAAATGATTTCAGCTGGAGCTATTCTAAAGTGCTCTGACACCACATATAATTAAATGATATTGGTAATTGTGCGCTAAAACCTAAAATTAATATTCGCAGTGCACAATAAAACAATCACATATAATAAATTATCCATAAGCATTAGTAAGTAAAAACTGTATCAAAAATACATATGCCGTGATAATATTCCCTAGAGTCTCTGCTAAAAAAAAAAAAAAACATGTTTGGGGGTTATAGTTAATTTTCTAGCAAAAAAAAAAAAAAATACTAATTTAAACTTGTAAACAAGAAGTACCAGAAAAGGCCTGGTCTCAAAATTGTTAAAGTGCACTCAACCTTTTCAAAATCTACTTTGCCATTGAGTTTGTTTTCTGATGTCATCTTACATTCTTCATGTGCTGTCTGCTCTTTGCAGGGTATGGACGACGCACAGGTTCGAAGTGCAGCCACTGATATATTCTCATATCTGGTGGAATATAACCCATCTATGGTCCGTGAGTTTGTAATGCAGGAAGCTCAGCAAAATGATGATGTAAGTCTTTCTATTGTCTTTAAAGTGATTGTAAAGCCTCTTTGTTATTTTTTTTTATATGAAAAAAAAAAACAAAAAAAAAAACGTATTCTTGCCTGCTCTGTGTAATGGATTTTCACAGAGCAGCCCCCATCCTCCTCTTCTCGGGTCCCTCTTCTGTGCTCCGGGCCCCTCCCTCCTGTTGAGTGCCCCCACAGCAAGCAGCTTGCCATTTTGGGCACCTGAGCCGAGTCACAGTTCCCTATGTCCATTCAGACACGGAGCCGTGACCCCGCCCCCTCTCTCTCTCGATTGGCTAGCTGGCTTTGATAGCAGGGGGAGCCAATGACGCCTCTGCTGTGTCTCAGCCAATCAGGAGGGAGAGTCTCGGAATACCAAGACACTTGTGGACATTGCTGGACAGAGATTGGGCTCAGGTGAGTATGAGGGGGGCTGCTGCATACATAAAATGCATTAGAATAAAAAAGACATCTGACTTTACAACCACTTTAAATGTGTTTCATGTATTTGCTTATGGCCCCTTTCACACTGCGGACTGCAGCTGCGATCCACTTGCTCAGAAGGGAATCTGTCTGCTGATCCCTGCTGAGCATACGGATGACCGGTCTGTTTCCACTCTGTTTATGCAGAATGGACACAGACACAGCACGCTGTACTTCTATGGGCAGTCGGATGTAAACAAACCACTTGTCCATTTACACTCGACTGCTATCTGATCCGCTGGACGGAACGAGAGCGGATCCCCTTTTTATTACATCTGTTTGGATTTGGCGGGTGCAAATGGGCACATGTCCATTTACACCTGCTGCTCCATAGAGAAGATTGACGGTTCTGATGGGGTTCCGGACAGGTGGACCCAATCAGAACATCCGTGTGAAAGGGGGGCCTAATATGCTCTGAAACAGAACTTCTGGCAAATACAAAAAAAAAATCCCCTTTATTTTTGTTGTGTATTTGTTCAAAAATACATATATTTTTTTTTTTTTGTAGTAATGTTTTAACCATTCAGCCCCAGAAGGATTTACCCCCTTAATAACCAGGCAATTTTTTACGATACGGCACTGCGTCGCTTTAACTGACAATTGCGTGGTTGTGCAATGCTGTACCCAAACAAAATTGACGTCTTTTTTCCCCACAAATAGAGCTTTCTTTTGGTGGTATTTGATCACCTCTGCGGTTTATTTTTTGCGCTATAAACAAAAAAAACTGACTGTTTTTGGAAAAAAAAAAACTTTTTTTTTCACTTTCTGCTATAATGCAAATCCCCCCCAAAAAAAATAAAAAAAAACTAAATGTATTCACCAGTTTAGGCCAATATGTATTCTGCTACATATTTTTGGTTAAAAAAATCCCAATAAGCGTAAATTGATTAGTTTGCGCAAAATTTATTGAGTCTACAAAATAGGGGATCAATTTAGGGACTTTTTGTTTTTGTTATTTTTTTTTTTACTGGTTATGGCGGCGATCTGCAATTTTTAGCAGGATTGCGGTGGACAAATCTGACCCCAAGTGACACTTTTTGGTGACCAGTGACACCAGTACAGTGATCAGTGCTTTAAAAATGCACTGATTACTGTACTAATGACACAGGCAGGGAAGAGGTTAACACTAGGGGGCGATCAAGGGGTTAAGTGTTTCCTAGGGAGGTGCTTTCTTACTGTGGGGGGGTGTGGACTAACGGAATACAGAGAGATCGCTGGCCCGGGTCACTAGGAACAGCAGATCTCACTCTCCTCCCCTGTCAGAACGGGGATCCGCCTTGTTTACATTAGCTGATCCCAGTTCTGCCTCTGTGAAGAGCGATCGTCGGTGACCGGCGGACATCGAGTCCGTCGGGCGTGTGCATGATCACATACAAGGAGTGATTGTACTGATACGTCCGTTTGCGCAACCGAGCCGCCTTGCCGCATTATATCTGTGGTGGGCGGTCGGCAAGTAGTTAAATCTGTCACATAAGAGTTGCTCTATGCCTCTTAAATTAAAGTATAACTAAAAGGGAAAACTTTTTTTTTTTTTTTTTTTTTTTGTTTTGGATGAAGTGGAGAAGGATTAGAACACCTGGCAGTTGTTAATGCTGTCTGTGCCCCCGCTAGGGACTTTCACCCTCTCTCTTGTCCTGTTTACCATCACAGAAGCTTACAGGAAGTGATGGAGACAAAAATCAAAGCTAAGTGCCGTGGGGACGTCAATCTGACACACTGGATGTGAAGTTGACCCAGCCCCCCCCCCATACCTTATCAAATTTAAAGGGTACAATCTTGTAAGTATAGGTAGCTTTATCTATTTGCCAGTATTTTGCAGTACTGCAAACTTGTTGCTAAGGGTTACCGCTCTATGCTCTTGGTATAACATGTCTCCTTTTTTTTTTTTTTTTTATTAAATATATACATTTTTAACCTAAATGTATAATTTTTCTCTTTTTAGGACATCCTTCTGATCAACCTCATCATTGAACATATGATATGCGACACAGATCCTGAGCTAGGGGGCGCTGTACAACTTACGGGACTGCTACGGACATTAGTAGATCCAGATAACATGCTTGCAACTACCAGTGTAAGAAACAAATCTGCTTAACGCGGTTTACATATAATAATTTTAATTCTTCCTCTTCTGAAAATTTCCAGTGCTTTGCTATTCTATTCCTTGGCACTTGCCGACCGCCCACAGTAAATATACGTCAATACCGGGGTTATGGCAGCAGTTAACTGCCATAACCCCGGTATGATTTTTTTTTATTTTTTTTTTTTTACTGTGGCGATTCGGCGCCTGATAAAAGTGGTCCCGCGGGATTGCTTTTAGAGGTGGCAGGAGAGGTCCGTTCCCCCAACCCCCCCCCCGCCACTTTTTACTGCTCGGTTCTGGGCTTACCAGAGCAGTCGCTGAACCCGGAAGCGTTCTGGTGTGGCTGATGGCTAGGCAGGAAGTGGAGTGAGTGCAAGATGGGCCCCGCAACTCAGCTCTATGCTCTATGCCCTTGGAGGACCGGAGCAATCTCTGACGTCACCTCCGATTCTCGGGCATAAAGATTTGTTTTTTGTTTTTTAAGTCAAATTCTCAAACATTTTTATTTCATTGTCTTTAAAGGTAAATGAAAGATCTGGGGTCAAAAAGACTCTCAATAAAGAGGGCCTGTCCTGCTTCTTTATATTACTCTAAACATTTAAACTGTGAAAAAATAAATTAAGTGTTGCCTATGGAGATTTTTAAGTACCGTAGTTTATTGCCATTCCACGTGCATGCGCAATTTTAAAGCAGGACATGTTGGTTATCTATGTACTCAGCGTAACCTCATCTTTCACATTATCCAAAAAAATTGGGGCGACTATTATGGGTTTTTTTTTTTCTTTTTTTTTTTTTTTTTCTTTTAATTCATTAAAGTGTTTTTTTTCCCCCAAAAAAATTGCGTTTGAAAGACCACTGCGCAAATACAGTGTGACAAAATATTACAACGATCACCATTTTTATTCTCTAGGGTCTATTCTAAAAAAAAATATATATATATATATATATATATATATATATATACTATTTGGAAGTTCCAAGTCCTTTTCTAGCAAAAAAAATACTAATTAAAACTTGTAAATAAAAAGTTCCAGAAAAGGCCCAGTCAGCAAGTGGTTAGTAGATCCAAATAACATGCTTGCAACTACCAGTGTAAGAAACAAATCTGCTTCAACACGGTTTACATTTAATAATTCTTTCTTCCTCTTCTGAAATTTTTTTTCAGTGCTTTACTATTCTGTTCCCTGGGTTTCAAACACTATTTTTTTTTCTTTCCTGCTCTCTTATCTGCACTGTTTCAAACAGACTTTGCTGTAAAATGAATGCTCTATTGAAGTTGCTCAAGACCCCTTCTTCACAAATCGCCTACTTTTAGGAGTAAATGCACCTGGAAAGAAAACCAAATTAGATTTATACTGGTCTTACCTTCACCTTCCACATTGATAGGCCTGACAAACTTCAGACGGGCCTATACATGGGCATTTTTGAGCAGGGGGACCTTGTAAGTGCTGCAGGATTTCAGTCCTTCACGACGTAGTGTTATCAATTGTGTTCTCGGTGACTATGGTCTCAGCTGCCCTAAAGATCATTAACAAGATTCCCCCATGTAATTCTGGGCTGATTCCTCACCGTTCTCATGATCATTGAAACTCCACGAGGTGAGATCTTGCATAGAGCCCCAGACCGAGGGAGATTGACAGCTATTTAGTGTTTCTTTCATTTGCGAATAATCCGCACCAACTGTTGTCACCCTCTCGCCAACCTTGTGTAGGTCTAAAATCTTGTCCCCGACATCCTTGGACAGCTCTTTGGTCTTGGCCATGGTGGAAAGATTATAATCTGATTGATTGCTTCTGTGGACAGGTGTCTTTTTTTATACAGGTAACGAGCTGAGATTAGGAGCACTCCCTTATCTCAGCTTGTTACCTGTATAGAAGACCCCTGGGAGCCAGAAATCTCGCTGATTGATAGGGGATCAAATACTTATTTTACTCATTAACCACTCAAATACCGAGCCTCTTTCTGAGATTGGTGTTTACAAGTTAAAATCAGGTTGGTTTTTTTTTTGCTAGAAAATGACTTGGAACCCCCAAACATTATATATTGTTTTTTATTGGCGGTCGTTGCAGTACTTTCTATCACACCGTATTTGCGCAGTGGTGTTACAAGCACACTTTTTTAGGAAGAAATACACATTTTTGAATTAAAAAAGAAGACAACAGTAAAGTTAGCCCAATTTTTTTTTTTATATTGTGAAAGATGATGTTACACCAAGTAAATTGATACCCAACATGTCACGCTTCAAAAATTGCACCCGCTTGTGGAATGGCGACAAATTTTTACCCTTAATCTCCATAGGCTATGTTTGAAAAATTCTACAGGTTGCATGTTTTGAGATAGAGGAGGTCTAGTGTTAAAAATTATTGCTCTTGCTCTATCGATTGCGGTGATACCTCACATGTGTGGTTTGAACACCGTTTTCATATGCGGGCGCTACTCACGTATGTGTTCATTTCTGCACGCGAGCTCAGCGGGACGGGGCGCGTTAAAAAATTTTTATTTTTTTTTTCTTATTTATTTAACTTTTTATTTTTTTTATTTTTACACTGTTCTTTAAAAAAAAAAAAAAGTCACTTTTATTCCTATTACAAGGAATGTAAATAGAGAAAGAAATATATATATATATTGGCATTAGAAAAAAATAAAAAATGTCCCTTTAAGAGCTATGGGCGTAAGTGACGTTTTGACGTTGCTTTCGCCCTGCAATAGTATGGAGCTGGGTGGGGGCCAATCCGCAGCAGAGACCAATTTTATCTGAAACCGGACTGCTCACTGAAGAAGAGGATAACGGGGGTTAGGGCAGATAGCTGCTGCCATAACCATATCCCTCTTCACAGTGCCGACATATATCGGCGTGAGCCGGTTCGGAAGTGGTTAAAATGCAAATCAATTTATACCTTTTTTGAAATGCGTTTTTCTGGATATTTTTTGTTGTTCTGTGTCTAACTGTTAAAATAAACCGACCATTAAAATTATAGGCTGATCATTTCTTTGTCAGTGGGGCAAAAGTACAAAATCAGCAGGGGATCAAATACTTGCCCCCCCCCCCCCCCCCCCCCACTATTGCTTGATGTCATCTGCAAAGACTAAAATGGTACTTTTAATTGCAGACCCTATATCAGTGATAGCGAACCTTGGCACCCCAGATGTTTTTGGAACTACATTTCCCATGATGCCCATCCACTCTGCAGAGTGTTTGAGCATCATGGGGAAATGTAGTTCCAAAACATCTGGGGTGCCAAGGTTCGCCATCACTGCAGCCTATATCATTTTTAAATGTATAAAAAAGTAAGAGTCCCAACACTGAACCTTGGGATACACCCCTAATGACCCAAACAGGGGACAGAATGTTATAACTTTTTTTTTTTTTTTTTTCTTCCATTTACAGGTACGTTTTACGCCTACTAATTGTAGGTGCTTTGTGAAGAGGGGAGGGGTCCTGGTCAGAGCTTTAAAACTATTTTTTTTTAATTGAAATGTTAGAAACAGGATTTTTAAAGGACAAGTTCAGGTTTATCTAAACTAAAGCTAACCCGTTCTACCAGCACTCTTCCCTCCAGCATCTCCAACTGTTACAAAATCAGAGCAAGGTCACCCAAGTCAGCTAATCTTACTGTGCCAAGCGTTTACAGTTTTTATGCTGAATACATTTTTTTTTTTTTTCCCTTAGAAAACAGAGAAGACAGAATTTTTGGGATTCTTCTACAAGCACTGCATGCATGTCCTCACTGCCCCCTTACTGGCCAACACTACAGAGGAAAAGCCCAGCAAAGGTTAGAGGTCACCTAGGGGAACACGCACGGGGGGGGGGGGGGTGGATGGGGGGTTGTATTGTCACACTGAGGATCTCTGCCTCTTATCTCATATTTTAATATATGTCCATTGAGATTCTCAGCAGGTCAATAAATCTTGACCACAATGTGGCTGAAAGGTAAAGTCGGTTATACATGACTCGATTATTTGACTGATTCAACAGAGACCAGCCGAGATTTGATCCATCAATGGGCTGGTTGATTGTACCCAAGTCGATACATCGATCGATTTGGGTACAGCCAGCCTGTCGCATTTTTTGAGAGGTAAACGAGAAATCCTGAACAGCTGCACTCAAAAGTAATCTTCGATCTTTATTTAAGTATAATCATAAAAATACATGCCACGGCATCACAAAGCAGGAAAGCTCACGCGTTTCACACTGTAGTCAGTGCTTAATCGTAGCTACCGTATGTCGTATTTTTTACAAGCGATTACTGTCAATGGCTAAAGCTTCTAGTGGTAATTGTGTTTTGCCAGCTGGGAAGGCTCCCCGCACTCTCCCACCGGCAGAACACAGTAGCACTGCGAGGAGGCATTCCCCCATCAATACTGATTGTGTTTGATGGAGAAATCAAGCAATTTTTATTATTCTTTTTTCTTTCCTTCTACCTTTCCTATTCTGGCTGTATTGGGGCTTTAGCTGCTAGAATTAATTTTACTCAGTTGTTTTATAAAGATGATGTGTAGCCCCATTGTCCAACCTGTTTTCCCTGAAGCCCTTGCAGACAGTAGCATGTGAATGAAGAATCATAATCTTTAGAATGTCCGTAAGCTGAACTCCAAGCCTTGCCTTCCCTTTTTCACAGTTGGTACCAGCTCCCCTCCTGTACTGAAATTGCTTACTCCAATTTCCCTGCACACTGTAAACATCTCACAATGTGCATTAGAAGCTGCTGTCAAAACCTGCCTCATTTCCTGGCCCACACCTTTTTCATTAATTTTATTTCAGTGCTTTCAATAAAGGAGTCTCAGCATCACATGTGGGTATTACCAGACCTTCCTGCTTTCAGGACGCTCTGTACAGCACCCTGTCAGCCCCTCCCACCAGCCATGATCTGTCTGCAGCGCATAGGGAAGCACATAGACCTAGGGCGGCACTTCTCACTAGAATACATTTTATCAGGTGGCTGTAGACCTGCCCAGATCGCTTTTAGTGAACAGCCAATCACTGGCTATCAAAAAAAATTATATCAAGTTCATAGATACAGCCATGAGCTTGTTATCACTTGGAACAAAGGATGTTTTTTGTTCTGCGGTCAGCAAATGGTTGAGCTTATATTAACCTCCAAAGTACAGCGCAAGAAGTAAATACTAATAATTTTGTTCCTGCTGTGCCAAATTACCAAAAATACAATATTCCTCAAAATTTCCCATGTGTGCAACATCAACAATACATAAAATGTGAATAATCACTAGATTCATTACAGTACAAGTAATCAGAATGAAATCCAAATCTTAGAAAACACCGTGCACAATCTTCTTTATAAATGACGCTTTCTTATTGTGATATCACATGCGTCATTTTACAAATTTATTACTTATTGCGCTGTACTTTGGAGGTTTATTTAATTATCATTTTATTTTATAATTATTTATTATTATATTTTATGAAGCGTGGGAACGCATGTCAGTAGCTAGCTGCAACATAAAAAAACAGACCGATGAGGATCCGTTCCCCATCCATATGGCAGATCGGATGACAGTCGGATGGAAATGGACAGGCAATCAGTTTCCATCTGACCGCCTCATAGAGAAGATCGGACCGCGACCTGTCATCCACCTGCTTGGCGGGATCAGCGGACAGATTCCTCTCTGAGCAGGCGGATCTGCTTGGCGGAGTCTACCCCGTCTACAAGGGGGCTTTGTCCCCTTATGTGTTTGCAACAAATCTTTTCCCAGTCCCAACAACTCCTGTAGTATGTTTGTAGTCACTAATAGCTTTCCATAAAGTCACATTCACTGAATATTATGTGCAGCCCTTAGGTCATATTGAGGGGCCATACTTGATGCCCCCTATATCAAATGAGTTGACCATCACTCATGTACAGCGTTCAGATATGTTTGGCAACTTCATGTTTTTTTTTTTTTTTAATACAAATCTTGTAATGTTTACTTCTGTACTGGTATTTCACAGTGTCGGATCTGCAAGGTGTCACACATTCTGCTTTTTTCTCAGATGACTTCCAGACGGCACAGCTGCTGGCGCTGATCTTGGAGCTGCTGACATTCTGCGTTGAACATCACACGTATCACATAAAGAATTACATCATCAACAAGGACATCCTGCGTAGAGTGTTGGTCCTCATGTCTTCTGCACATTCTTTTCTGTCCCTGTGTGAGTTTTAGACATTTGTGTCAGTGTTGCCTTACCCCCCCCCCCCCCCCCCCCCCCCCCCCGACTACTTTTTTTTTTTTTCTTTTGACAAAACCTGAAAAACTGACTGAGCACATTTTTACTGACAACCTAAAATATGACAAACTCCCTATTATAAACTAAAACCATCAATATTTAAAGGCTATAAATTCATCATTAAGAAAAAAAATAATATATCTTTGCAGAAAAAAAATGTGAATTTATTTATTTTTTACCCACGCAAGTCTGCAGTGCATTGTACCTGCGATCGGTGGATCACGGGTGCAATATCAGGCTCCTGCAGACACTTCCTCCAGCTTTTTCAGTGTCGAAGAACTACGAGTGCACTGATTAAGGGGTAGAGGGTCGGGGTGCTTGGCAACGTGTGCCAGGATTGTAGAGATGGTGTCAGTTGTAAAAGATAAGTCCATGAGGTGGCATGCATCTTGTTGGACTTGACTCATAGTAAGCCAGCACATTATACAAAGTGGCTGAATTCTTGGACTTCACCTTACAGAAAGGAGAGCTTTTTTTTTTGGAAAAAAGGTTATTCCTTGCATATATTACTGTTTTATTCGGTGGAATGCAGCTTTAAATGTGGAACCGTCGTGTGATATTGAAATGTTTTCAATTTACTCTAAAGTCTTATTTGAAAACTAATTGTATTGTACATTTAAGAGATGTATTTTTTTTTTGTTTTTTAAGAGTCATACTTTGGTAGATGCAGTATCAGTCTGATGCTGCATCTGTCCCCCCGACGCCCCTAACACTGAGAACCGAGCGATCAAACCCGATCACTCCGTTCTCACAGCTCTCCCCCAGTGCTCACTGGAGTGCTGGGCTGTGCAGGGGGCAGGAGCAGCTGACTCAGGCTCTCGGCGGCTCGCTGAGAGGATGAGCCGGGTGCCGGTCCAGGCACGTGGACGAATTCTGACTCAATTGTCGCAATCTTTCCTGAGCCTGGACCTGCGCTGTAAAGTCACCAGACAGCGGACTTCAGCATGCTGTCTGAAAACGGGTCACAGGAGTGCAGAACGAACTGCACTCCTGTGATCCGCAGGAGAAGTTCAGCCAGACGAGCTTTCCCCGTACTTCTCCTTTAACAAAATTGGACACTTGTAGTGACCCAGCCATCCTAGTTCTGAAATAAAACCTGTTGGATTGTTTCACAAAAAGTGGAAGAGTTGATGTTACTTTTTATGCTTTCTTCCTTATTCCCTTCCATGAAGGTAAAAAACCTTCTATATGCAGCAGTCCCCCAGCCCCCTAATACTTACCTGAGCCCCATCTTGATCCAGCGATATGCACGAAAGCCTCTCCTTACTCTTTGACTGAGACCGCAATGGCTCTCGCTGCTGTCTGTCACAGCGAGTGAGCCAATGAGGAGAGAGAGGAGGCAGGTCCAAGCCACGGCGCTGTGTGTAAATGGACATGCATAGCCCCAGCTCCGGAACCAGCCTGCTTGGGTGCCCCCCCACTGCAAGCTACTTGCTCTGGGGGTGCGCTTGGCAGGAGGGAGGAGGAGCCAAGAGCGCCAGCGAGGAAGCCGAGAAGGAGGATCGGGGCTGCTAAATGCAAAACTATTACCCAGAGCAGGTAAATATGACATGTTTGTTATTTTAAAAAAAAACAAAACGAAAGACTTTGATATCACTTTAAGTTGTGATTACAAAGCACACGTTCACGCCATGCCTTCTGATGTTCCGACAGGTGCGCTGCGGTTTATGCGGAAGATTGTTGGTCTAAAGGATGAATTCTACAACCGATACATAGTGAAAAGTTTCCTGTTTGAACCTGTAGTGAAAACATTTCTCAATAACGGAGCACGGTATAATCTCCTGAACTCCGCCATTATTGAGATCTTTGAATATGTTCGCGTGGTGAGTGTCGCATGTTTTCAGTTTGTTTTTTCAGTGATGGAGCTTCTGTCAGCACATGTGCTCTGCAGCACAGCTTGGTTGGCTTTGTAGAGGGGTTATAAACCTTTTTTTTTTTTCTTTTAACCTTTTTTTCATTTCTTGCATTAAAGTACAATAATGTTTAAGTATGTTTACCCACTTGACCTCCGGAAGATTTACCCCCCTCCCCTTTCATAACCAGGCCATTTTTTGCAATATGGCACTGCGTTACTGTATAACTGACAATTGCGCGGTTGTGCGACACTGTACCAAAATAAAATTCATGTCCCGTCCCGTCCCGTCCCGTCCCGTCCCCCCCCCCCACAAATAGCTTTCTTTTGGTGGTATTTGATCACTACTGCATTTCTTTAATTTTTTTTTGCTATATACAAAAAAGACTGACCATTTTGAAAAAAAAAACGTTTTTATTTTCTATTTAAAACATATCCGATAGAAAAATGGAAAAAAAATCAAAGTTCTTCATCAATTTAGGCCAATATGTATTCTGCTACATATTTTTGGTAATAAAAATCCCAATAAGTGTATATTGGTTGGTTTGCGCAAAAGTTATCACGTCTACAAATTATGGGATATTTTGTTTTTGTTTTTTTTTTTACTAGTAATGGTGGCGATTAGCGTCTTTTTATAGCGGGACTGCGATATTGCGGCGGACATTCTGACACAAACTGACACTTTTTGGGGACCAGTGACACAAATACAGTGATCAGTGCTAAAAAAAAAAAAAAAAAACAATTTGCACTGTCACTGTACTAATGACACTGGCTGGGAAGGGGTTAACATCAGGGCAGGTCAAAGGTTTTCACTGCCTAGCCCAGTGATGGCGAACCTTGGCACCCCAGATGTTTTGGAACTACATTTCCCTTGATGCTCATGCACTCTGTAGTGTAGGTGAGCATCATGGGAAATGTAGTTGCAAAGCATCAGGGGTGCCAAGGTTCGCCATCACTGGGCTAGGCAGTGCTTTTCTAAACTGAGAGGTGCTTTTAATAGGGGAAGACATGAATCCTAGTCCCTGCTTTGCAGGAACACATGCCTCCTGTCAGAACGGCGATCTGCCTTGTTTACATAGGCGGACTGCCGTTCTGCCTCTCTCTACTCGATCGTCAGCGGGTGCCGGCGGACATCGAGACCGCAGTACCCGCCGCTGGGCTCACGCTGTCTGTGATCACAGTGGGAGCCAGCTGCCTGCAGCGCGCACGTGCGCGATCTCTACATTGAAGAGTCAGATCACGTGTATATATACGTGGTCCGGCGCACAAGTGCCGCCCTGTAGCAGTAAAACTGCTATAGGGCGGACTGGGAAGTAGTAGTTAACTTAGGAAAAATGTCCTCTTTGACAGCTGTCACTAACATCCTTCTCTAGTGAGCACCGTAAATTTTAGATGTCTAATTCGGTCACGGTGGCAATGGTTACTAGGACAAATGGGGTAAATCACATAGGGCAGTGGTTCTCGACACCTGTCCTCAGGGCCCACTAACAGGCCAGGTTTGCAAGATGACTGAAATACATCACAGGTGATGTCATCTGCTGCTCGGTGATTGCAGTATTCTTGTCTGCATCTCCCCAAGGTAATACTTAATCTGGCCTGTTAGTGGGTCCTGAGGACTGGAGTTGAGAACCGCTGGCATAGGGCAACAAGAACTGGACAGAAGTTCTAACCCTTCTCCATTTTAAAAAGATACACTTTTCCTGCTTCAATACAGGGCACTTTCACCCTCTTCCTGCCCAGGCCATCTTTAAGTGCTGACACACTTTGAATGACCATTGCACGTTCATGCAATGCTGTACCCAAATGAAATTTTTATAATTGTTTTTCCCACACAAATAGCTTTCTTTTGGTGGTATTTGATCACCGCTGGGTTTTTTATTTTTTTCAAAAAAAAAAAAAAAACGAAAAAAGACCGAAAATTTTGAAATACGTTTTTCTTTCTGTCAGTAAATTTTGTAAGTAATTTTTCTCCTTCACCGATGGGCACTGATGAGGCTGCACTGACTGGCATCACTGATGGACACTGCTGGGGCTGCACTGATAATCGGGGGGCTGATGATCAGTGCCCTGTTTACCTGTACAGGTCTCCCCTGTGAGGAGATGCCACTGATCGGCTCTCCTCTCCTCACAATGACAGAGTGTGAGGAGAGGAGAGACGATAAACTGCACTTTAGGGCTGGGGACAAAATAGATTTAAATCTTGAATCGAGTTGAGTGGTCAAATTGATTCAAAATTTAAGCAAATTGATTATTTTAGTTTTTTTTTTTTGTTTTGTTTTTTTTGCACTGCACTGGTCCTGAGGAGCTGCGGGCAGGAGTTTTTAGGTGAGGGCCGCAGCTTCTGCCTCGTTCGCGAGGCCGGGCGCCGCGGCATCGCCTAAAAACTCCTGCCCGCAGCTCCTTAGGACCGGCGTGGTGTCCAAAAAAATAACTCGATTCGAATCGTGAATCAAGTTTTTTTTTTTTTTTTTTTTTTTTTTTTTTTTTTAAGAAAATTACCCAGACCTACGGCACTTCCGTGTTTACATGTGATCAGCTGTGATTGAACACAGCAGATCACATGGGTAAAGAGCCACGTCATCGGCTCTTTACCGAGAGCGAGGTCACGGCGTGATTGCCCCCCCCCCCCCAGCGGGGCATGGGAGAACGGTGACACTGGGGTGACGTCATATGACGTTGTCTCAGAACAAGAGGACCTTTTACTATATGGTGGGCGAAGGTGGTTAATTGATACAAAACATAATTTGATTTTTTTTTTTTTTTTTTGCCCGTTTTTTTTAGCTTTACATGTCCTGCTATTCCAGCCCCATAAAATTGTAATGCCGGGATCTTTCTTCAGTGATTTGATGAAAGTCTTCTTCTTTACAGGAGGATATTAAGTCGTTAACGGCTCATGTCATTGAAAATTACTGGAAAGCTTTGGAAGATGTTGATTATGTACAGACGTTTAAAGGACTCAAACTGAGATATGACCAGCAGCGAGAGAGACAGGACAACCCCAAGCTTGACAGGTTTGTCACCATTCAGCATCCATCCATGTTAGGGATAACATAAAATGTTTGTCTGTTTGACAGCTGTGTATACAAATCCGACGCGTGTTCAGCTGATATTTTGGCCTGCGACTTGCTGATCTTATTATTGCAACATCTATATGCATGTTACAGCACAATATTCTGTTGCTGTGGCACCAATGACCAGGTTGACCCTGTCTTGGCAGATCCAGGATTCAGGCTGTGGAATCAGGGAAGTCCTTCCTTTCTGTTTTTTTGAAAGATCCTCCTGAGGAGCCTAGCCTGTTGGCTAAAGAGGATTCCTGGCTGCTCTGATGGTGCTTAGTTACAGGAGGGGGGTCCCTTTCCCCCAATCAATATCCCGGAACTTTGGGTAGTTTCGCCCTCTATGCAGCTTTGGATTTTGCTACTTGGAGGGTCATCCAATCCAGATTCAGTTGGACAACATCATGGCAGTAGCGCACATCAACCATCAGAAAGAAACCAGAAGCCTCGCCTTGACAAGAGAGGTAGAATGGATCCCTGTCATGGGAAGAACCTCACATTCTAGCCTTGTCTGCTGTTTAAAATCCCAGATGTAGACAATTGCCAGGCAGATTTCCTCAGCCAATCATGCCTGGACCTGGGGGAGTTGTCCCTACATCGGGAGGTGTTTGTAAGTTAAATGTAAGTCCCACGTGTGTTTAGCTGATGCTTCAGCCATCGACTTGCTGATCGTTTTGTGTAATAATGCAACATCCTTCCATGTTACTGTACACATAGAGCAGTTAAAGTGTTACTAAACCCAGGACCCTGCATTCACTATATCTCTCCCAGTACACAGCACATGGAAATGCAATCGTTTTGGTAAATAGAAACTGCTAAATACCTTTTTTCTCATCAGCAGTATTTAGCAGTCTTGTGACTTCTATCAGTGTCTGGTTATAGCTTGTAGGAGGAGTTTTCATACTGCGCAGAGCTGGCCTATCAGCATCCAGGACCCCTGACCCTCTGTCTGGACAGTGCTGATTGGCTCTGTGCTGATCACATGCACTCTCCCAAGAAAAAGAAAAAAAAAACTCTCTAGCAATACACACCAAACTGAGCATGTGCAGCCTGACTCCAAAGGCTCCATACTATCAGGACCTGTTCTGGAGTTAGTGGAAGAACAGGAGGATCAGAGAAAGCCAGATCAAACAGCAGTTTTGCCCAATGCGGAGGATTAACCCCTTAGGATCCACAGTGAGTATAACAAACATGCTTTACTGCATATACAGACTGATTTTAATGTTGTGGGTTTAGTAACACTTTATTCTTGTATTTTACTGTGCACATAGAGCAGTTTTTAACCTTGCAAACATCCTACATGTTCGCATGGATGCATCAACTCTGTGATGATACTGTCATTGATCTGTATTTTGACCTTTGTAATGTGGGAACGGGGAAAGGTGGGGAGGCAGAGAGCCCAAGGAAACGCATCAGGTAAAAGGAATAGAAGAGAAAAAGAAGGAAAAGAGGATTCAAGGAAGAGAGAGGAAAGACAGCCACAGCTGGTAGGGTGCTCTAGATTGTCAAGCTACACAGGACTACAACCTCAAAATTCCGTCACAAGAAGCTTTGCAACTTGGGGGAAGCTGCAAAATTCATTCGTGCAAACCAAGATTTCTGATCACGTTCCTGTATAGTGGTGATCATCTCCTCCTTTCTCTTGATGTAATTTAGCTCCGCCACCCATTCCCTAATAGTGGGGGGGGAGTTCCAGTGCCTAGGGATCATCACTTGGGCAGTTATAAGCAGATACTGAAGAATTGATTTCTTAACCACTTGCCTGCTGGGCATTTTTACCCTCTTCCTGCCCAGACCAATTTTCAGCTTTCAGCTGTTGCACTGACAATTGAGAGGTCATGCAATGCTGTACCCATATGAAATTTTTATTTTTTTTCACACATAATTCTTGATTTTGGTGGTATTTAATCACCACTGGCCTTTTTTATTTTTTGCTAAACAAACACAAAATGAAAAAAAGACCTTAAATTTTGACGAAAAAACAAAAATGATTTTCTTTCTTTGTTCTAAAAATTTGCATATAAATAATTTTTCTCCTGCACCAATGTGGTGGCACTGACAGGTGGGACGGATGGAGCAGCCTGTCGCACTGATAATCGGTGCCCTAATTATCAGTGTAGATGGCTCCTGGCACACTTGCCAGTTACCGGCTCTCCTCACACTGTGACAGCGCATGAGGAAAGGAATGCCGATAACCGGCAAGCTTAATTACATGTGATCAGCTGTGATTGGACACAGCTGATCACATGGTAAAGGGCCACTGTGATTGGGCCTTTACGCTGATCTGTGATTAGCTCTGCCCGAAGGACACAGTGATCTCAGAGCGCGCCTTATCAATAGACGTCCTCCCAGAACTGGACGACCTCACTGTAGCTGTCATTCGCTTATAGCGCGGTCAAGAAGTGGTTAATTTTTATAATAGATCCAGGAAATATAGAAAGAAAAGGCGACCTCCTGGAGTTTCTTGTCAGGATCTGCCTGTGATATGCTGGCAGAGCTGAAAAATGGAGCGCTGAAAGGCCCTAATTAGGGAGCAATTTCACCACAAATGAAGGAGACAACCTCCGAGTTCTCCGCATCGGCAGCACTGGTCTGAGTATGAGGGTTGCATTTTCTTTTCCAATCTTTATTGAAATTTTCAAGACGTGTACATCCAAAAGTATATCAACATTACATAAAAACCTATCGTGGTATAATGGGTATTGTTGGAGAAGGTCATAAGCCTCTTCCAACTGTCACACCTCATATCTCTCTGGCTCTCGTTAAGCCACATCAGAATTGAGGGTTGCATTTGGTGTGGAAGAATCGGATTCCTGTACTACCTGGTCAAGAGTTTGAAATTACACTTTTGAGCTTGAGAGGATAGGATATGCTGTTTTTTGAATGTAAAGATTTGTCCCAACCCTTCTCCAAATGGCACGACCTATATATCTCTCCCTGTCCCGGAGATCATATGGGCAACTTGGGAAGGCTGCTGATAAAAAGAACCTTTATACTGTTTTGAGAATGTAGGCAAGCGTTCTGACTCAAATGGTTTGAGGTCCCTCCGGAGTTCCCCCCTGAGGTAGAGATTTTGGACAGGAAGTGCCTGAGTTGTAGGTAATGAAGCCATCGGCCCTGACGAGGAGTATCGGGAGGGAGCAACACACTTCAGAGTCTTTACTCCTGAAGGGCTTAACGTCTTTTTGAACAGGAGAGGGAAGCGGGACCTTCCAACAGAGGAAGTAGTGACAGTTCAATCCTGGGGGAAACTCCGGGTTCCCAAGGATTAGGGAGAGTGGGCCTACGTGAGAAGATATGCCATACTTTTGGAGAGTAGAGTCCCTCACTCCAAGAAGCACCGTCACTAACAGGAGTAACTGTGAGCTCGGTGGACCCCTTTTATGTTATTGAGAAAAGAGAGGTGAAAGTATTCTCTAGCCCTCTCCAAGGGTGACAACGCTATTCCTTCGTAAACACAATACAGGGGGTGCGCTATTCCACCCTGTTTCAGTAGGTGTGTTACTGGCAGGATCACAAGGTGAAAATAATTGAGAAAAAAAATGCAGCCACATCATCTGAGGACTAGTTTAGTTGCACCATGTAAACTTTTTTTCTTGGATTTTATTTGCATAAATTTAGCAGACTGGATTATTTTTCTGATTTATTTAAGTTCTGTTGGAGTTCTAACCTAATGTGCATATAAATGCTAGATGTATTTCCATATGTACTCTTTAGGGCAGTGGTCATCAACTCCTGTCCTCAGGGCCCACTAACAGGCCAGGTTTTATGTATTACCTTGGGGAGATGCAGACTAGAATACTGCAATCACTGAGCAGCAAATGATATCATCTGTGATGTATTTCAGTTATCTTGCAAACCTGGCCTGTTAGCGGGCCCTGAGGACAGGAGTCGATGACCACTGTGTTAGGGTGTGGCACGTTTGTTGGCCTTGTCTGATTTGCTTCATCCACTTTCTCCACCCCCCACAGCATGCGATCTATCCTCCGGAATCATCGGTACCGGCGGGATGCACGATCCTTAGAGGATGAGGAAGAAATGTGGTTCAACACGGACGACGACGACCTGGAGGACGGAGATCCGATCGTGCTTCCTTCCGACAAAATAAAGAACAGCGAGGATCTAATGGATCCCATCAGCAAGTTCATGGAAAGAAAGAAGTGTGAGTGTTCTCTGATTTATGCTTTTGAGGAACTTGGCTATGTGTATTTTTAGTTAATAAGTGGAGGAAGTGATTAAAGCTGAACTCCAGGATGAGCATATATTGTCTCAGTGCATTCCTCATGTGTATTCTTGAATCTCGGTGAGCTTTGTGTATTCCAGATCTGTGCATTAATCCAGTGTGAGACTTCCTGTAATAAAGACCGCTCACTGCTGCTCTCTCTACTTGTGAAAGGTGACTGGTCTTGTCTCCGGCCCCTCTTTTGCAATTTTTTATTGCACTCTGTGCCCTCCGTTGGGTAGGTTCACCCAAACAGTGCTAGGTCTGGTCCCCATTGACATGAAAGATGGAAAGTGGGTGGGAAACGCAGGAATTTTTATTCCAGGAGTCAATGGGAGATGAGATATATGACATCGCCGCTGCTTCTAGGGCCCAAAGTGGTGGAAATTTTTTTAAGAGAAAGGGTACCAAAATAAAACAATAAGACAATTTCAAAAGATTAGGGGCACAGGTAGGCTACCAGTGGGGCCATGGGTGTTGGGGTGGAACTCCAGCGTTGACATGATACGGACTGGGGTTTTTATCCTTCCCTTCTCTATTCAAATAACAACACAATCAATTTTGCTTTTTCATATGCTTAACCCTTCTTTGGCAGTAAAGTCTGTAAAATTGGGCTAATGGTGGATTTGGATGTGTATTGGAGACCTAATTTGTTAAATGTATGTCTTATAATTCTTGTTGCAATTATTAAAGGTTTATGTTTCATTGACTTGAACAAAGGTCAGTGCATTTTAAGGCCCCTTTCACACTGGCAGAGTCTGCCAGCTGACCCGCCTGCTTAGAGGAGGGTCTCTCCACTGTTCCCTGCTGAGCAGGAGGGTGGACTCTGCCCGCTGTCCTCTATGGGCGGTCGGATGGAAATGGACCGCCTGTCCATTTCCATCTGATTGATTGTCATCTGATCTGCTAGATGGATGGAGAACGGATCCCCCATCCGTCTGTTTTTAGCAGACCGGATCAGATGTCAGTGGACTCGTGTCCATTGACATCCGCCTCTCCATAGAGACCTATGAATGGTCCGATCGGATCCACCTGTAAAAACTGACAGGTGGACCCGATTGGTTTGACCATGTGAATAGGGCCTAACTAATATGTGGGATACTACTGCACCCTGCTCCTATACAGGCCCTTTTTATAGGAGAGGATTTTTAGGTTTCAAATGGGGATTGGTATGCAGCAAGTTTACGGTCTTGAACTCCTCAGGTAGAAGCTGCCTATCTGACTGCTGAGTGGAATTTGGGGTGTTGAGGTTATTTGTGTTGACGCTTCTTAGGGCTAAGCTTCACTAACTATCGCATTTATAAGAAGATTTAGCTTCCTGACAGATCCTGTTCAAAGGTTTAGACCCCTGTGAAAGTATTTATTTTGAATACACAGTGTATAACTACCGTATTTATCTTTTTTTTTCCCCTGAAAATAGGGGGCAAATCAGGGACAGCGTACCTTGGAGGGGGAAGGAGGAGGACGAGCGCCGCCGGAATTCACAAGCCGCCATCTCCTCCCAACTCGACTCACGTCACACACACAGTCCCGCCACCGGCATTGGACCAGTGTTCTGTCTATCACAGGAGCTGGTCCGATGGTGGAGGCTGGACTGTGTTATGTGACTGCCGACTGAGAGCCAAGTAAACAGGAGATGACAGCTCTGTGATTTCCTGCATTGAGAGTTGGTGAGGCTTAATCAGGCAGCTGCAGATGGGCGCAGATCAGGCTGCAGATGGGTGCAGATCAGGCTGCATTGAGGCTGCAGATGGGCGAAGATCGGGCTGCATTGAGGCTGCAGATGGGCGCAGATCGGGCTGCAGATGGGCGCAGATCGGGCTGCATTGAGGCTGCAGATGGGCGCAGATCGGGCTGCAGATGGGCGCAGATCGGGCTGCATTGAGGCTGCAGATGGGCGCAGATCGGGCTGCATTGAGGCTGCAGATGGGCGCAGATCGGGCTGCATTGAGGCTGCAGATGGGCGCAGATCGGGCTGCATTGAGGCTGCAGATGGGCGCAGATCGGGCTGCATTGAGGCTGCAGATGGGCGCAGATCGGGCTGCATTGAGGCTGCAGATGGGCGCAGATCGGGCTGCATTGAGGCTGCAGATGGGCGCAGATCGGGCTGCATTGAGGCTGCAGATGGGCGCAGATCGGGCTGCATTGAGGCTGCAGATGGGCGCAGATCGGGCTTTACTGAAGCTGCAGATGGGCGCAGATCGGGCTTTACTGAAGCTGCAGATCGGGCTTTACTGAAGCTGCAGATGGGCGCAGATCGGGCTGCAATGAAACTGCAGATGGGCGCAGATCGGGCTGCAATGAAACTGCAGATGGGCGCAGATCAGGCTGCACTGAGGCTGCAGATGGGCGCAGATCAGGCTGCACTGAGGCTGCAGATGGGCGCCGATCAGGCTGCACTGAGGCTGCAGATGGACGCCGATCAGGCTGCACTGAGGCTGCAGATGGACGCCGATCAGGCTGCACTGAGGCTGCAGATGGGCGCCGATCAGGCTGCACTGAGGCTGCAGATGGGCGCCGATCAGGCTGCACTGAGGCTGCAGATGGGCGCCGATCAGGCTGCACTGAGGCTGCAGATGGGCGCCGATCAGGCTGCACTGAGGCTGCAGATGGGCGCCGATCAGGCTGCACTGAGGCTGCAGATGGGCGCCGATCAGGCTGCACTGAGGCTGCAGATGGGCGCCGATCAGGCTGCAGATGGGCACAGATCAGGCTGCATTGAGGCTCACTTACCATTATTTTGCTTCAAAGTGGTTTATTTTTTTTAAAAAATGTTTTTTCTCCTGAAATTTCCCTCTTAAATTGGAATGCGTGTTATACGCCGATAAATACGGTAATTATATCATTATATAAGGGAAATGTGGGGTGTTAAGCAATGGTGGTTAGTACATGAACCCCGATATGTTCTATTAAAACATGGATCCCGATATGTTCTGATTTCCAGTGAAGGAGAGTGAAGAGAAGGAGGTTCTTCTGAAGACCAGCCTCACTGGCCGACAGAGTCCAGGTTTTAAACTTTCCTTTTCTGGAGGGACAAAGACCACCCTCACCAGCCAATCAACAGCAAGCAGTTTACCGGGATCCCCCACCTCACCTGGATCTCCCGGCTCACCCGGTTCTCCAGGGTCCGTTTCCAAAAGCACACCTCAGACGGCAGCTATTACTACAAAGGTAAATAATAAATAGGACTGTAGCATGGCGTGTCACTGATGTTTTCTCCCTGTGTAAACACACAAACCACTTTTTTTTTTTGACGTTTTGAAAATGCTGCAGCTTCAAACAGTTTCCACCGGTATAAAGTATATGAGCTAAATCCATGATTTCTTGTATTAATATCATCCTGAAGTAGTCCATGAATTCCAGAAGTTTTTATAAAGCTAGGCTGCCCAAAGATTATTCCTTTTTTTTTTTTCCATCAGCCAATGGATTCTTCCTTCCACACAAGTGAGGTGGATAGTGGAATCCTTCCCGCTGAGATATTGTATTCTGGATTCTAGACAATATGCAATCAGAATACACTGATCAGTTGCTGATCAAGAAATTTTTTACAGCAAGCCTGTTGGACAGAAGTTAATCAACAACAGTTAACAATCGACTTCTGTCGAGCACGCATGGACACACATGGATTGACAATTGTCTGGTCCCTGCTGAACCAGACAAATTTTGCTCCATCTATGGCCAGCTTTGTAAACTGTTAATTCTGGACTGAGTTTCTATCTCATCTCTGTACTCCCCTGCTTTCTCCATTGCTCCAGCAGTGCCTTTGCAAGTACTTGCTGCTTCACATGATGCAGTGAGATTCCTCCTCCCATGGGTGCACAGGGCTGATCAGCCAGTTGTCAGGCTATTAACAGGGGAGGAGGGTGGTTCCGAAACCTGTGTTATCTCCAACACAGAGCTTACACAGGATTTTACTGCCGGAGCAAAAGCGCTGTAGCAGAGCAATAGGGAAGGCAAGTAAAAGCTATGCCTTTTCCTTCCAGTCTCTTGAGCCTCCCTATTGGTCAGTGAAGCTGCTCATCACATTATATGAGCTTGATCCTGCGCAGGAGAGCCGCCTTGATGCTGTTTATGTACTGTATACGGTCGGCCAAGTGGTTAATGGGCAGGCTGAATGTACCAAGTTGATCGATCAGCTTTAGTACAACCAGCCTGCTGGATTTGCTTGCGCTAATCGTCCGCTAGCGATAATTACTCTTCTCCCAGTGGGAAGGGGGGGGGGGGTGACCAGCCCCCCACCGGGGGAGGAAACGTGATTATCGCTAGCGGCTGTAGACAGGAAAGACATTTGCACCGTCTATGGCCTACCCAAGTCTCAGCAGAGACTGCCTTGCACCGGTGTGAAGAAAACCAGTTACCAGCACCACAGCTGTGCAGCACTACTCATCAGAGCTTACAGAGTACATGAAATCAGGGAAAGGGACTGCCTTCTTATATGTACAGTACTGTGCAAAAGTTTTAGTCAGGTGTAAATAATGCTGTAAAAAATGGAAATAGAGAAAAATAGAAGTGTTGATTTATTATTATACAGAATTTATATAGCGCCAACAGTTTACACATCATTTACTGTATAGTTTATTTTATCAATTAACAAAATGGAAAGTAAATCCAATCAATATTTGGTGTGGACCACCCCCCCCCCCCCCCCCCCCCCCGCCTTCAAACCAGGATCAATTCTTCTAGTAGACTTACACATAGTTTTTGAAGGCAGGTAGGTTGTTCCAAACATCTTGGAGAACTAAGCACAGATCTTCTGTGGATGTCGGCTGCCTCGCAGCCTTCTGTCTCTTCATGTCGTCCCAGACAGACTCCGTGATTGTGAGATCAGGGCTCTGTGGGGGCCAATCCATCACTTCCAGGACTCCTTGTTCTTCTTTACACTGAGGATGGTTCTTAATGACATTGGCTGTATGTTTGGGGTGGTTGTTCTGCTGCAGAATAAATTTGTGACAATCGCACGCCTCCCTGATGGAGAAGTACCATATATACTCGAGTATAAGCCGACCCGAATATAAGCCGAGGCACCTAATTTTACCACAAAAAAAATGTGAAACCGTGTGGACTCGAGTATAAGCCTAGGGTGGGAAATGCAGCAGCTACTGGTAAACAATGCCCATCTGCAGCCTCATGTGCCCACTTGTACCTTTGATTACAAACAATGGGTGCCTCCTGCTGTGTCATGCAACTGCAGTCTTAACTGTTCGGCGGCCGTCCACTCTAACAAAGCCCCGCCTCTTCCTAGTCCGTGATAGACGGAACACTGATTCAGTTTCCTAGCATTGTGTCAGTGTTCTTTCTATCACGGCCGAGGAGGAGGCGGGGCTTTGTTACAGTGGTCAGCCGGCGAACAGTTAAGACTGCATGACACAGCGGAAGACCCTCACTCGAGTATAAGCCGAGTGGGGCTTTTTCAGCATAAATGTGCTTAAAAAGTCGGCTTATCGAGTATATACGGTATATGCCTGTACTTCTCAGCATTGAGGACACCATTGAACCTGACCAAAATTCCATTTGCAGAAATGCAGCCCCAAACTTGCACGGAACCTCCACCATGCTTCACTTCACAGACACTCATTATTGTACCGCTCTCCAGCCGTTCACCAACAAACTGCCTCCTGCTGCAGCCAAATATTTCACATTGTGACTCCACAGTCCTGAGCACCCGCTGCCATTTTTTGTGCACCCCAGTTCCTATGCTTTCCTGCAAAGTTGAGTCGCTTAGCCTTTTTTTCCACGTCCTAGGCATGAAAACATGCATAGGACAGAAAAATGGCAGCTTGGATGCAGAATGTCAGGTATTGAAATTTGGAAAAAATGTATAGTGATGGAGGCTTTTTTTGGGGGGGGGGGTCAAATAATGGGTGTCTCATTAAAAGATTTTGGGGTCTAGGGACCTCTGGCGTTGGTGAGATGGAACCCTGAGAGGCTCTGTTTGGAGGGGCAAAGTTCATATCCAAAGAACATAAGAGATTGCAAAAAACAAGCCTCCTTATTCACTTAGAATATTTTATTGAAGATCTGTTAGTGAACTGACTTGTCTGTGCTCTCTTCCTCAGAGATTGAAATTGCCGTTCATACATCCCACAATTGCCCACTAGGAGTTTGTACCAAACATTTAAAACCTAGTTTTTAACATCACTTGTAATGGCAAAAATATTTTATTTCCTATTTTTATTCTTCTCAGGGAGGCCTAGTAGGACTGGTAGATTATCCGGATGACGATGAGGAGGACGACGAAGAAGATGAAGAGGACAAGGAAGAGTCTCTACCGATCTCCAAAAAAGCAAGGCTTGGCTCTTAATACCAGCGTTTCTTTGGACAACTCCCCTTGAAATAACTGATCTCCCGCAAAGAACCGAGAATCCACCACAGCCAGAAGCAGCACTGTGGGGTGGGTCCGACACAAAACAACACGTAGACTTCTGCTCATCAAGTGCCAATTCCCCCGGAGCGCCAGGAGTGGGAAGACGACCGTTGGAAAGAGACGACTTAGCCTTGTACTCTCCCGTGTAGACCACACATTGCCCTTTTCTCAGGGAAGGAAAAAAAAAAAAAACAAACAAAAAAAAAAAAACGTAAAATAAAAAAGCCAACAGGGCAGGGGTTTATTGTTGAACTCTTGATTGGCTGGTCAGTTGCTCCAAAGTTTATGGAGAGAGGTTCCGAAAAAAACACGCCGTTTCCGTAAAGTCTGCAGCTATACAACGGATGCCAGCACTTCAGATTTGGGTGGAATGTTTCTGCCTGTATAGGATTCCCACATCCTGAACATTTTCTCATTGCCACAACAGGTTTTAAAACCCTCGGTGGGGTGAGCCGATTACATTTGTCTTTTTTTTTTTTTTTTTTTCTAATTTTATTTTTCTTTTACATCTGAGTCCCCGCCCCCCTTCTTCCCATTGCCCTGGAAACTGCAGCTTTCATTTGGAGGTGTAGGGGAAACCTCTCCAACCTTCTTGATTAAAAATTTGAGTGGAATTCTAGATGTGTTCACTTTGTGTCCTGTTTTGAATCATTTTTATATTCTTATTTCTCCACCCTGGGCTTCTGCCGAATTGTTCAATCTCTATTTGGGACCATTAAATTTTTTCATTGTATATGATTCTGTTGTGATGGTTACCTGCTTTACCGATTTTCGCAGCCCCGGAACACCTCATTAAGGAAATGTTCTTTTTGTGTTGCTTATTTAATGTGTTCCTATCCTGAAAAAACTCAGTGGAATTTTAAATTATAACCAAAGCAAAAAATTACACAGGGTTGATTTACTAAAACTGGAGAGTGCAGCTCTGCATGGAGTATCAATCGGCTTCCAATTTTTTTTTTTTTTGGTCAAAGCTTAAAGTGATAGTAAAGTCTTGTTTGTTATTTAAAAAAAAAAAAAAAAAGTCATACTTGCGTGCTGTGTGCAGTTGTCTTGTACAGAGCAGCCCCCATCCTCTTCTTTTCAGGTCCCTTGGCCCCTCCCTCCTGTCGTGTGCCCCCACAGCAAGCATCTTGCTATGGGGACTCCCGAGCGTGTCTCAGCCAATCGGGAGGGAGAGTCCCAGATAGCCGAAACACTCAGCATATCGCTGGATTGAGATGGGGCTCGGGTAAGTATTAGGGGGGCTGCTGCATACAGAAGGTTTTTTTTTTTTTTTAATCTTGATGCATAGAATGTATTAACCACTTGCCGTCCGGCCACCGTCATTATAAGTCGGCCGTTTGAAGAGGAATACCGTTGTTATGGCAGCTGCTAGCTGCCATAACCCCCGGTATCCTCTTCTTCAGCGGGCGGTCGGCTTTCAGATAAAAGTGGTCTCAGCGGCAGATCCACTGCTTACCGGCGCTGTCGGTAGCAGCAGAGACGATCGGGGTCCTCTTTCCTCACAGGCTGGATGCCGAGGGAGGGGAAGATGGCCCCAGCTCAGCTCAATAGCATTGGATGGCAGAAGGGACATCAAACGTCACTTCCGACCCAATGCTCTTAAAGGGGACATTTTTTATAAAATTTTTTTTATTGCATTTTAGTGTAGTCTTTTTGACCCCAAATCTCACATTAAAGAGGTCCTGTCATGCTTTTTTTCTATAACAAGAGATGTTAACATTAAGTGACCCAAAACTTTATTTTTTTTAAAAGACAGTGTAAAAATAAAAAGTAAAATAAATAAGAAAAAAAAAAATTGAAAGTGCCCTGTCCCGCCAAGCTTGAGCGCAGTAGTGAGCGCATACGTAATTGCACCCGCATATGAAAACTGCGTTCAAACCACACATGTGAGGTATCACCGCGATCGTTAGAGCGAGAGCAATAATTCTAGCACTAGACCTCCTCTGTAACTCAAAACTGGTAACCTGTAGACATTTTTAAACGTCGCCGTTGGAGATTTTTAGGGGTCAAGGTTTTGTTGTCATTCCAGGGGTGGGCGAAATTTTGAAGCTTGACATGTTGGGTATCAATTTACTCTGCGTAATATTATCTTTCACAATATAAGAAAAGAAATTGGGCTAACTTCACTGTTGTCCTAATTTTAAATTAAAAATGTGTATTTTTTCCCCAAAAAAATTGCGCTTGTGAGACCGCTGCGTAAATACGGTGTGATATAAAGTATTGCAACGACCGCCATTTTATTCTCTAGGGTGTCTGAAAAAAAAAATATAATGTTTGGGGGTTTTAAGTAGTTTTCTAGCAAACAAAACTGATTTGAACACCAAGTCTCAAAACTTGGCTTTATCCTTAAGTGGTTAAGATAAAAAAACTTTTGCCTGTACAACCACTTTAAAGTGATAGTAAAGCTTCGGATTTTTTTTACATTAAAATAATAAACATGTTATACTTACCTGCGTAATGGTTTTGCATAGAGCAGCCCCAATCCTCTTCTTCTCAGCTCCCCCACCGGTGCTCCTGGCCCCTCCCTCCTGCCGAGTGCCCCCACAGCATGCAGCTTGGTATGGAGGGACCCAGGTAGGCTCACTCACAGTGTCCATTCACACACACAGCCACTGCTCGGCCCCGCCCCTCTCTCTCCTCATTGGCTCACTGGCTGTGATTGACAGCAGCGGTAGCCAATGGCTTCTGCTGCTGTCTCAGCCAATAAGGAGGGAGAGTCCCCGGAGAGCTGAGGTTCAGGTAAGTATTTGGGGGGCTGCTGCACAGAGAAGGTTTTTTTTTTTTTGCCTTCATGCATAGAATGCGTGAGGGTAAAAAACCTTGAGCCTTTCGAACCAGTTTGTTCAATTAAAGTGAAGTTAGAAGCTGATGCGCAGCTGCATCAGATTTTGCATTATCCAGCTTTAGTAAATCAGCCACTTATGTATCCTACTAGTAGCATTACCACAGCAGTTTTGGTTTTTATGTGTTGATTCTGTTTTTATGTGTTGATCCTGCCAGTAGATCAGTTTTTTCCACTTCTTCCTATAACAAGCCCAGCTGTTCAGCAGTGACAGTTACAGGGGATGAGACAAGACAACACTGATGTGGGTACTTAGAACAGTCGGCTTTTGTTTATATAGCTTAACTAGGTCCCGACCGTCTCACGCACATATACTGCGGCACAATGGCACCGATGCGTGAAACCCTGTACGGGGTACCCTTTAAGAGCCGCCAGAGGATGCGCGAGCGACGCCAGAGGCACGCGCCCACTGTACGGTTGGGGGACCTGATGCATGAGGCCGGCGTTGGCTATTGCCACCGGCCACACGCGATTGCGTGCACGGGAGCCAGCATGGGGATTTGTGTGTGTAAACACAAATCCCTGTTCTGTCAGGGGAGAGGAGGAGACATGTCGTTTGTTCCAAAGTAGGAACAACAATGTGTCTCCTCCCCTAGTCAGTAGGGCTGGGGGAAAAAATCGATTTTAATCTTGAATCGAGTTAAGAGGTCAAATCGATTCAAAGTTTAAGCAAATCGATTTTTTTTAAATTTTTTGTGTTTTTCAACGCGCCGGTCCTGAGGAGCTGTGGGCATTAGTTTTTAGGTGAGGCCGCGGCTTTGGCCTAGTCCGCGAAGCCGGACGCCGCGGACTAGGCCGAAGCCACGGCCTCGCCTTAAAACTCCTGTCTGCAGCTCCCCAAGACCGGCGCTGACAAAAATAATATTTTTATTTTTTTTTCAAATTTGTCGCTCTTTTTTTGTTTATAGCGCAAAAAATTTAAACCACAAGAGTGATCAAATACAACTAAATGAAAGCTCTATTCGTGGGAAAAAAAGGACGCAAATTTTGTTTGGGTACAACGTCGCATGACCGTGCAGTTGTCAGTTAAAACGACGCAGTGCCAAATTGTAAAAAAAATGCTCTGGTCAGGAAGGGGGTAAAATCTTCTGGGGCTGAAGTGGTTAAACTTTTTTTTTTTTTCTCCCCCCCCCTTAAACACTGGACTTCAGTTTGTCTTACTTCAATCCTTATTTAAAACTATATGTCATCTAAGGCCCCTTTTACGCAGACATTCCAATCGGGTCCACCTGTCAGTTTCTTAGGTGAACCCGATCTGACCCATTCATTGCTCTCTATGGAGCAGCGGATGTCAACAGACGTGTCCGCTGACACCCGCCGACTTGTGATTCTATCTGCTAAAAACAGATGGATGGAGATCTGTTCCCCATCCGTCTGGCAGATTGGGTTGGATGAAAACGGACATGTGGTCCGTTTCCATCTGACAGCCCATAGAGGACAGCGGGCCGTGTCCGCTCTGCATCAGCGTAGCAAACGCGGATCTGTCATCCGTCTGCTCAGCGGGGGATCAGCGGAGAGATTCCCTTCTAAGCAGACAGATTTGCCAGTGTGAAAGGGGCCTTAGTCTACCCTCTTACATAAAAGCAAAAAAAAATAAATAACGTAGCTACTGGTAGGATCAACCGGTAATAAAACTGTTATTTGGGGGTGGCTCGGAAAAAAAAAACTGCGGTTAAAGCTTAATTCCAGGAATTCGGCTTCTTGGTAAAAAGTGAATGCTCACTATGAGTTAAAGCGGAGTTCCACACAAAAATGGAACTTCCGCTTTTCGGAACCCTCCCCCCCTCCGGTGTCACATTTGGCACCTTTCAGGGGGGAGGGGGGTGCAGATACCTGTCTAAGACAGGTATTTGCACCCACTTCCGGCATAGATTCCCATGGGAGTCTATGCCTCTTCCTGTCCCTCCGCACTGTCTCCTGGGAAACACACAGGTCCCAGGAGAGAGCGGGGACCAGTTAAGATGCGCAGCGCGACTCGCGCATGCGCAGTAGGGAACCGGGAAGTGAAGCCGCAACGCTTCACTTCCTGATTCCCTCACCTAGGATGGCGGCGGCAGCTGCCGAGAACCGAGCGCCTGCCGACATCGCTGGACCCTGGGACAGGTAAGTGGCCATGTATTAAAAGTCAGCAGCTGCAGTATTTGTAGCTGCTGGCTTTTAATATTTTTTTTTTTAGGTTGATGTAGGTGGACCCCCGCTTTAAGTCCAAGGAGGTGCATGTAGTTTACATCTGGCAGTTTTATTGCACTCCTGGAAGACAGCTATCGTATTTCCGGGAGCCTGAAGCTGATGCTTCAGGTCTAAGAATCCTCAACATTTGAGTCGATGCAGCTGCTGTGCCTGCCGCTTCCCCCCTCCTGTCCAATCACAGAAGCCTTTATATTATATGAACTCATTAACAAAATGCAAAGGCTTCTCTGAATGGGTAGGCATAAACTGCTCTGTGTGCCTCTCTCTCCTCTCTCTCAGCCCTGAGTGTCAGTGTATGCTCCGAAAGAGCCATAAAACAGACATTGAAATAATAGATACGTTCAGGAGATGTAATGCACCTCCTTGGACTTATTCATAGTGTGCCTTCACTTTTACAAAGTGGTTGAATTCCTGGGATTCATTAATACTGAAGACATCAGGAGGTTCCTGCACCTATACCTTCATTCATACAATGGAGTGCCCACAGAGCCTGTTAAACCTAAGGCGCTCAATAAATATTTTTCTCTAGTTCTGAATTGCCATGCTATTAATTCTGCTGTTTGAAGAAGCTTAGCTCATTCTATGGAGAGCATTGGTGAGGCCAACAATAATCAGCTAGATATCCTGGCTCCAATGGGGCTCTAAAAGATGAAAAAGTGTCCACTTTTATCTGGGTCAGCTTTTATTGTTTGCTGTCATTGGGGGGGGGGGGGGCTTTATCAATATTTATTTTTCTATAGCAAATGTGTGGGCCAGCCCCGTATACCCCCTCCTGCACCCAGAATACCCAACTTGATCCCTCAATCATAATGCATCAGTTTATGCCCACAGCCTTGAAGTGCAGTGTGGATGGGTTGTTGGCAGTCTCCGGTCTCATTTCCCAGATGGGCCTCCTATCTGTAAAAAAATGAAACTGGGCTGTAGAACCTGCATTCAAAAAGCACGTTGCATACCTTTTTAGAGGGACATCTCTTTGGTGATTCCCTGGATACCTTCAAGTATATTCCTGGGGGCAAGAGTACACATCTTCCATAACCGAAAAAGCCTAAGGCTCATTCTGGGAAGACTTACTACTCATAAGAGGCCCAAACGGGTCCTTTTCATTACTCCCAGGCATAATTTTTTTAAAGCCAAACCCAAGTCCAGCTCCCAGTTCACCCACAAACCCTGGACTTCCAAGTCCCTCAAACCTTCAGATGCATCAACTTCTACATGAGGTGGTGCTCCCACTTTTTGAATAGAGGTGTCTGTTAGCCTTTGGTGACACTTACATAAATGAAACGTTTGCACATCAAGAATAATAAGCTCCAAGCACACTTAGGCTCGGTTCACATAGGGACGACTTGTCAGGCGACCTAGGTCGCCTGACAAGTAGCGTCCCGTTCAGTACAATGGAACCGTTCTAATCGGAGCGACGCAAGTCGCTCCGACTTAGAAAAAGGTTCCTGTACGACTTTGGGGGCGACTTGCATAGACTTCTATACAGAAGTCGTTTTGCAAGTCGCCCGGGCAGTCGTGTGCAGGTCGCCTCAGTGAGGCGACCTGCAAGTCGTGCCGCCTCTGGTGTGAACCGAGGCTAAGTGTGTGTAATATTGTGTATAAAAACATTAGCACATCACATTTTATACACAGTACTTTGCAGGTACTTGATGCTTGGGTGCAGAGATAGTTAACAAGGGCTACAACCTGGAATTTTTGCAACCAGCCCCATATTTCACTGCACTGATTAGCACAGACTAGCAGATCTCCTTATGGCCTTAACTGATCTAGAGTAGGATGTCTTTGCCCCAGTCCCTATGGGTGGAACAGTTCCAGGGGTTTCTAGTCTAACCTGTTCAGTTTCCAAACCAGCAGGTTCTGCCCTATTTTGGATCTTAAAGCAGACCGTCACCCTCTTCCACACGTTCCTTCAATTCCACCCATCCTACAGAACTATTGCGCGGTTGTGCAAAAATGCCTGGCCCCGCCACCTCATGCACGTCACTTGCCTTAGGCGAATGTCATGCACACTTCCTGCTGTGCCACCCAGGATATGCACTGGCATTGCCTTTTCATTCAAGGAAAGGAAGAGGGGGGGGTGGGCCTATTGGTGCGTCATCGAGAGGCCCACCTGCTGAACCTGGAAGAGCTGGCAGGCCCCTCGATGTCAAAGAACATGGTGTGGGACAAAGCGATGGCAGGGCATGAGGGAATCTCAGCAGGACAATGCTGGATTCACTGGATGGGTGAGGATCTGAAATGTGCACATCCCACCTTCAGGTAAGCAGGGCCAAAAACAATGGGGAGGTGTACTTTACGGCCTTAAAGGGGTTGTAAACCCTTACAGACCACTTTTACCTACAGGCAAGCCTAGATTAAGGCTTACCTGTACTGTAGGTCCAAGAAATATTTCCTAAACCTACACAGTTTAGGAGATATTTGCAAAAAGACAGGCGCCGTAGACAGCGGCGCACTGAGCATGCCGCTGCTAACTGCGGCATGCTCAGTCAGGGTTTACTTCCTCTTTGAATGTCTTTGTTTGGGCTCAGAAATTTCATATACATCACACCAGGCTGGTCATAGCCTCCCTTTTTTGGGGAGACTTTCTGGCGTCTGTGGACGTTAAGGACTTGTACCCGCATGTCAAATTTTGTAGCACATTGATTCCTTTCTTTTGCTGTGGGTCCCTTGCACTTCCAGTTTGTGGCCCTGCCATTCGGCCTGAGTTTCCAGGGCAACCCCATTGTGTGATACATAGATGACATTTGGCACAGGTTCTGATGTAACCCAGACCATCCGGACCTTGTAGATGTGTGGCTGGGTCGTGAACCCTTCTGATCTTTTGGAAGATCCCCATGACAAATGCCAGCCTGACAAGCTGGGGAGGAGTCCTGGATACCTTGTCAGTGCAAGAGATTTCAGAGTATGAGAAATCTTCAACTCTAGCAATCTGGCTGTCCCTACAATGCTGAACACTGGTCTTCTGAGCAGGATTCTGACGGACAACACCACAACAGTGGCGTGCATCAATCAAGGAGGAACCAGAAGTCTCACCATGGCGAATGAGCTAGAAAGGATCCTGTCTTGAGCAGAACTTCACTTTGTAACCTTGTCCTCCATATGCTTTTTAGGTGTGGACAATTTTGTAGACCGACACCCTCAACCGGTGTGCCTGGACCAGAGGGAATGGTCTCTACACCTGGAGCTGTTCCCAGGACCTGTGTCATAGGTGGGGGATGCCAGATGTAGATCTCGTGGCCTCCAGATTCAACAATAAATTGGACGGGTTTGTCTCCAGGTACAAGGATCCTCTGGTGGAAGCAGTGGATACTCTGATGGTTCCCTGGGAAAATCTTATCTACATCTTTCCTCCCCGTAAAACTCCTTCCTCGCCTGCTTTTCAGGATCAAGATGGAAGGCATTAAAGTCATCCTCATAGCTCTGGAGAGGCTCAGGTTGATGTCCAACCTGATCTGACTCCTGGTGGATGCTCAGGCTCTTGCAGATTGTCTGGTTCAAGGATCAGTTTGCCACCCTGCTTCACAGGAGCAGACTTTAATGGCGTGGCTCTTGGAACCCAGGTTCTCAGAGAGATGGGGCACCTATAAACTGCTTGAACAAATCAGAGATGTTCTGTATACTCACGCTCACAAGGTTGCATTCCTCCTTGCTATTACCTCTGTGAGGCAAGTGTCAGAGCTGGGTAGCCTTATCCAGTATAGATGCTTCTACCACACAAAAAACCGACTACTACCTCTTTCGACCAAAAGTGGGCCTTCCATTTCACCCAGGCATCCCCCTCTAAGTCAAAAGCATTGTTAATCATTTTGTCGCAAGACAAAACCTTCCTAGCTTACCTAGAAGCCCTCTTAACAATCAAGAGGTGCCCACACTCTCCGGAGTGGGGAGAGGTCTGTTGGCATTTGCTGCACCAGTATGGATCAGTGACCTCCCAAACATCTAGGTCCAATCTGTTGTTTACAGGGTCTACAAAAGAGATTTTCCATCTTTGCCTCTCCTCAGTTCCTAACATCCAATCTGACCGCTTCACAAGAGCCGATGTTCTCCATCAAAAGTATTCACAGCGCTCCACTTTTTCCACATTTTTTTATGTTGCAGCCTTATTCCAAATTGGATTAAATTCATTATTTTCCTCAAAATTCTACAAACGACAACATGAAAGAAGTTTGTTTGAAATATTTGCTACTTTATTAAAAATAAAAAATGAAAAAAAATCCCATGTACATAAGTATTCACAGCCTTTGCTCAACACTTTGTTCAAGCACCTTTGGCACCAATTACAGTCTCAAATCTTTTTGAGTATGATGCTATAAACTTGGCTCACCTATTTTTGGGCAGTTTCTCCCATTCTTCTTTGCAGGACCTCTCAAGCTCCATCAGGTTGGATGGGGAGCGTCAGTGCACGGTCATTTTCAGATCTCTAGAGATTTTTAATCAGGTTCAAGTCTGGGCTCTGGCTGGGCTACTAAAGGACATTCACAGAGTTGTCCCGTATCCACTCCTTTGTTATCTTGGCTGTGTGCTTAGGGTTCTTGTCCTGTTGGAAGATGAACCTTCGTCCCAATCTGAGGTCCAGAGCACTCTGGAGCAGGTTTTCATCAAGAAAGTCTTACATTGCTGCATTCACCTTTCCCTCGATCCTGACTAGTCTCCCAGTTCCTGCCGCTGAAAAACATCCCCACAGCATGATGCTGCCACCACCATGCTTCACCGTAGGGATGGTATTGGTCAGGTGATGAACAGTGCCTGATTTCTCCCCAGACATGACGCTTGCCATTCAGGCCAAAGAGTCCAATCTCAGTTTCATCAGACCAGAGGATTTTGTTTCTCATGGTCAGAGTCCTTTTGGCAAACTCCAGGTGGCTGTCATGTACCTTTTACTAAGGAGTGGCTTCTGTCTGGCCACTCTACCATACAGGCCAGATGAGTGGAGTGCTGCAGAGATGGTTGTTCTTCTGAAAGGTTCTCTTCTCTCCATAGAGAAATGCTGGAGCTCTGCCAGAGTGACCATTGGGTTCTTGGTCACCTCCCTGACTAAGGCCCTTCTCTCCCGATCGCTCAGTTTGGCTGGGTGGCCCGCTCTTGGAAGAGTCCTGGTGGTTCCAAACGTCTACCATTTATGGATGATGAGTTGCAGATGATGCAGACATTTTTCTGTACACTTCGCCAGATCCGTGCCTCCATACAATCCTGTCTTGGAGGTCTACAGACAATTCCTTTTAGACTTCATGGCTTGGTTTGTGCTCTGACATGCACTGTTAACTGTGGGACCTTATATAGACAGGTGTGTGCCTTTCCAAATCATGTCAAATCAACTGGATTTGCCACTGGTGGTCTCCAATCAAGTTGTAGAAACATCTCAAGGATGATCAGTGGAAACAGAAAGCACCTGAGCTCAATTTTAAATGTCATGGCAAAGGCTGTGAACACCTATGTACATGGGATTTTTTTTGTTTTTTATTTTTAATACATTTTCAAAGATTTCAAACCAACTTCCTTCACGTTGTCATTATGGGGTATTATTTGTAGAATTTTAAGGAAAATAATGAATTTAATCAATTTTGGAATAAGGCTGTAACATAACATAAAATGTGAAAAAAGTGAAGCGCTGTGAATACTTTCTGGATGCACTGTATCTCAGCATAGAGATATACCAGCATTAAAAGAGAAGTATGGGAATCTGGTTTTTCCCATAATCATACTTGCCTAGGTGGATACAGCATCTGTCCCCCGGTGTCTCTGCACTGAGAACCGAGCCATCGAACATCGCTGATGGCTCGGTTTTCTCAGCTCCTGAAGCAGAGAGCTGCTGCCTGTCGATCAGCAACTCTCCTGCTCCATGATCACTGGAGCGCTGAGCTGTGGAAGGGCGGGGAGCGGCCGTCTCAGCCTCACAGCGTTTTTTTTTTTTTTTTTTTTTTTGCTGCGTCTCCGAATCGTAGGCACAGGCAGCGATTCTGCCTGCAAAACGGAACGCCATGATGTGAATGGAGCCTTATGGGAAACTCATACAAATCTATAGGGCTGTATTTGTTTGGCCAGAGATAGGATTGTCTTATGTAGCTTAACCACTTGCCGCCCGCCATATAGCAATATGACGTCAGCAAAGTGGTTTCAGTATCCAGACCGGACGTCATATGACGTCGCCAGGATATCGATGCCCCCTCCCCCCCCCGGGGGTGCGCATCACGGTGATCGTTGTGGCGGTTTGTCAGTCTGACACACCACAACTCCGATCCAGGTAAAGAGTCTCTGACAGAGATTCTTTACCACGTGATCAGCCATGTCCAATCACGGCTGATCACGATGTAAACAGGAAGAGTCGTTGATCGGGTTTTCCTCACTCGCGTCTGAAAGACGCGAATAGAGGAGAGCCGATCGGCTGCTCTCCTGACGGGGGGGGGGGGGTCTGTGCTGATTGTTTATCAGCACAGCCCCCCCTCGGATCCCCGCCCAGGACCACCAGGATGCTGCCAGGACCACCAGGGATGGCCACCACACTGGACCACCAGGTATGGCAGCTGCCAATCGGTGCCATTGAAAAATGCCTGCCAGTGATGCCTATTAGTGAAATCCAGTGCCAGCCATCAGTGCCCATCAATGCCGCCTTTCAGTACCCAGCAGTGTCGTCTATCAGTGCCACCCATAAGTACCCATCAGTGCACCTATGAGCGCCCCTCAGTGCCGCTTATCAGTGCTCATAGTCAGTGCCACGCCCCTCAGTGCCGCTTATCAGTGCTCATAGTCAGTGCCACCTCATCGGTGCCCATCAGTGCAGCTTATCAGTGAAGGAGAAAACTTACTTATTTACAAAATTTTATAACAAAAACAAAGAATAACTTTTTTATTTTTCAAAATTTTTGGTCTTTTTTTATTCGTTTAGCAAAAAATAAAACCCGCAGAGGTGATCAAATACCACCAAAAGAAAGCTCTATTTGTGGAAAGAAAATGCTAAAAATTTAGTTTTGGTACAGTGTAGCATGACCGCGCAATTGTCATTTAAAAAGTGACAGCGCTGAAAGCTGAAAATTGGCCTGGGCAGGAACATGCCCGGTATTGAAGTGGTTAAGGCTGGCTTCACACTACAGAACACAGCGGCTCACAGCAGAAATCCGGTGAATCTCCATTTACCGTATTGGGTCAGATTTCAGCCCAAATTTTTTAGTGGAATTCGGACCTGAAACGGACCAAAAGATGCACAGGAGCCGCTGCGGAGATGTGTGAACCGGCTCCATAGAGAGCCGGTCACAATCTCCTGCTATGCGGAGAAAGCCGCATCCAATTCGCAATAGTGTGAACCCAGCCTTAAACTTGGAGTTCCAGTGTGAGGGAGCTTCCACGCTACAAAGTGTGAACAAAATGTTGTCCTTCCACAACAATACATAGGGGAAGATGTGGAGAATGGGGTTCCCCATTAATGTCTGCTGCAAATGAAGTACATCTAACCAGCAATTTAGCATGCTGGGATCTGTAGTTTCCTGGGTCTGAAGGGCTGCCATTTTTTTTCCCCCAGGTCACTGCATTGTGATTGCTTTCTCTACTGGAGTCATGAATGACCGTCGGGCGCTTGTTTGCGTTGCTAGGAGCCTGCTGAGAAAGCTAAACTATGTGCATACCACGTCCACAAAGCACTCCTCTCTCTCCTCTGGACCTCACTCATTGTTCAGCTTCCTTGTTCAATTTCACAACTGCAACAATAAATACTCATCTTAAAAGGGAATGACGCGAGAAGAAAAAAAAAAATTGTGAAAATTACAAAATAGTTTTTTTTTCAAATCGAGATGTAAAAAAGGATTGTACACAGTATCGTGCTCTGTTGTCTGTAACGAAGAACGTTGGTTTTGTGTCCATCCTCTAGTAGGTGCTCAGGAACAACCTTGGCGTTTCCCACAATGCATTACTGAGCCTCAGCAACCTACTGAAAACCGACCCACATTGCAGTTTGGGATGTGATGGAAGTAGGCCTTGGAGCTACCATTGCTGAAACCAGGAAGCTGCATACTTTACGTGCCCTGGAGTTTTGAGGAGTTTTTGAGATCTGCAGCAACAGTAGATCCTACCATTCAACAGATGGAGGTGCCTAGTTTAAAGTGGTTCTAAAGCCTTAAAGCGGAGTTCCACCCAAAAGTGGAACTTCCACTTTAAGCACTCCTTGCCCCCTGATGTGCCACATTTGGCATATCATTTTTTTTTTGGGGGGGGGAGTGTGTACCCTTTTTTTGTGGGACTTCCTGTCCCACTTCTTGCTTCCTATCGGCCGCTTAGGCGACTCCTCCTCTTGCCCTAGGCGGCCCCTCCCTGCCAGCAATCTTCTGGGACACAACTCAGGTCCCAGAAGATCGGCTGGCCAATAGGAGATCGCAGCGCAGTGAGCGCCCGGCCGTGAAGACGTAAGCTGTCACGGCCGGGCGCCCACAGTTACCATGATGGCGCCGAGGAGAGGAGGGGGAGAGGAGATAGCCTCCGGGAGGCCACATCGCTGGACCGTGGGGCAGGTAAGTGTCGGTTTATTAAAAGTCAGCAGCTATGCTTTTTGTAGCTGCTGACTTTTAATAAACTAAAAAAACGGGTGGAACTCCGCTTTTAAAGTGGCTGTAAATAAAAAATGTAAAAAACGGGTTTCTACTTGCCTGCTCTTTGTTGCACAGAGCACCCCCAAACCTCCTCTTCTCGAGTCCCTCGCCTGGGGTACCTCCACCAATTCCCTCCACAGAAAGCCGCTTTGTCAGAATTCTAGTGGGTGGCCAAGGGTGGTAAAACCATGGCTCATCCTCCTGGTTTTTTTTTTACTGCCCCTTTGTTGCAAATGAGCCCTTAGTGGCACTAAAATTGTCATTGGGCACACTGGCTCTGGTTTGACAGCACTCCACAAAATAGGGACTTCCCTTGGGAACAGGGGAAGGATCCAGAGATGAGAATCCACGTACACCGATCGGCCATTACTTTATGACCACTGACAGGTTAACCACTTCAGCCCCGGAAGGATTTACCCCCTTAATGACGAGGCCATTTTTTGCGATACGGCACTGCGTCGCTTTAACTGACAATTGTGCAGTCGTGCGACACTGTACCCAAACAAAGTTTATGTACTTTTTTTCCCTACAAATAGAGCTTTCTTTTGGTGGTATTTGATCACCTCTTTGGTTTTTATTTTTTGCGCTATAAAACTATAATCAATATCCAAAAAGATAAATAGAAAAACAAATTTCTTCATCAGTTTAGGCCAATATGTATTCTTCATATTTTGGTTAAAAAAAACGCAATAAGTGTATATTGATTGGTTTGTGCAAAAGTTATAGCGTCTACAAAATAGGGGATAGTTTTATGGCATTTTTTATTATAATTTGCGATTTTTAGCGGGACTGCAACTTTGTGGCAGACAGATCGGACACTTTTGTCACTTTTTGGGACCAGTGACATTTATACAGCGATCAGTGCTAAAAATAGCCATGGATTACTGTATAAATGACACTGGCAGGAAAGGGGTTAACGCTAGGGGGCAATCAAGGGGTTAAGTGTTCCCTGGGAGGTGTTTCTAACTGGGGGGAGGGGACTGACTGGAGGAGGAGAGAGATCGCTGTTCCTGATCTTTAGAAACAATCTCTCTTTACTCCTGTCAGAACGGGGATCTGTTTGTTTACATTGACAGATCCCTGCCCTGGTTCTCTGTGGAGCGGTGGCCGGTGGAAATCGCGGCTGCTGCCGGCCACATGCATCGGCACCGGTGATGCACCACGGGTGCGCGCACGCCTGCAGTTGCTTTTAAAGCGGCCGACGTACACCTACAGGAATTTGTGCTGCCGTGCCAACCTGCTGCAATATAATGACGGCGGCTGGTCGGCAAACGGTTAAAGTGATTGTAAAGGTTGCTATTTTTTTTTTTTTTGTAAAAGAGAAGTATGTGTCAGAAACCATACTGAGACAGAATTACAGTTAAATCACACTTGTTTAATAATAATAATAAAAAGGTAGACAAAGTAAACGTAGCCAAAACATAGCCAGAGTTCAGGAACCGGAACGGATAGTCAGACAAGCCAAAACGTCAGGGAGCCAGAGATGAGCGTAGTAGAACAGCAAGCAGGATCTGGAGCCAGAAGGAACGTCAATCCAAGAAAGTCTTTAACAGGAACACAGGAAAGGGTCTCTAGAGATGTGACCAAGTCAAAGGCAGAGATCATCTGGGCTGGACCGCTTAAGTAAGCAGGACTGACGAGCAGAATATCATCAACAGGTGACTGTTACTGTCACTGTGGAGAGAAAGGAGCTGGCAATTAGCCGACAGCTGAGCGGCCAGCTTTGAGAAGTAAGGGCTGAGCCCGGCCCTGACAGTATGTTTTTTTTTTAATTTAAGAATCATACCTAGGTGGATGCAGCATCAGTCCCCCAGTGCCTCTAACGCTGAGAACCGAGCGATCAAACACTGCCCAACGCTTGGTTCTCACAGCTCCCCGAGCAGAAAGCTGGTGACTGTCAGCAGCTCTCTTCTCTATCCCTCCTCGCTTACTGGAGCATTGGGCTGTGAGTGGCAGGCTAGGGCTCTCAGCGGCTCACTGGGAGACTGAGCCTGATGCCGGTCCAGGCATGCGGGCGGATCCCGACTCCCCTGTCGGGATCTTGCCTGAGCCTGGACCGGCTCTGTGACATCACGTAACTTAAGCCTGCTGTTGGCTGAAAACGGGTCACAGGAGTGCACACCAATGATCCACAGAAGTACAGACAAACGAGCTTTGGCTGTACTACTTTAAATAACAAATCTGTTATACTTGCCTGCTCTGTGTAATGGTTTTGCACAGAGCCGCCCCAATCCTCTTCTTTTTGGGACCCCTGGTGAGTGCCCCCCAATAGCAAGCCTCTTGCTATGGGGGCACTCAATCAGGCCTCCTCTCGAAACGCACTCCTTAGTGTCCAATCACACACAGGGTGCTGTTTGGCCCTGCCCTCTGCTCTCTCCTCATTTGCTTAATGGCTGTGATTGAAAGCAGCAGGAGACAATGGCCCCCTGCTGCTGTGTGAGCCAATGAGGAGAGAGAGACCTGGGAGAGCCTCTGGTCTCCTGCACATCGCTGGATCAAGATAATGCTTAGGTAAGTATAAGGGGGAGAGAGCTGCACCCAGAAGTTTTTTTTGACCTTCATGCACTGAATGCATGAAGGTAAAAATAAACTACCTTTAGAACCACTTTAAGTGAATAATTTATTATCTTGTTACAATGACATCTAAAGTTTGGTGGGATATGTTAGGCAGTAAGTGAACATGTTGTCCCTGAAGTTGATGCATTGAAAGCAGAAAAATGGGCATTGCAGTTTGTTGTGTACGGGGCTGTGTAGCTGCAGACCAGTCAGGGTGCCCATGATGACCCGTGTCCATAGCCAAAAGCCTACAGTGGGCAGGTGAGCATCAGAAGTGGATCACAGAGCAATGGAAGAAGGTGGCCTCTTCTGATGTACCCCGTTTTCTTTTACATGATGTGGATGGCCAGGTGTGTGGGTGTGCATGTCACTTACCGGGGGAAGAGATGGCACCAGGATGCAGTATGGGAAGAAGGCAAGCCGGCGGAGGCAGTGTGATGCTTTGGACAATGTTCTGCTGGGAAACCTTGGATCCTGCCATTCATGTGGATATTACTTGACACCGACCACCTTCCCAACTCTCCTCTCCTAAAATACTCTGCCCTGCCGAAGAACTCTGCTCCTTCCTCTATCCGACTCTCCTCTCCTGAAATACTCTGCACTGCTGGAGGACTCTGCTCCTTCCTCTATCTAACTCTCCTCTCCTAAAATACTCTGCACTGCCGAAGAACTCTGCTCCTTCCTCCATCTAACTCTCCTTTCCTGAAATACTCTGCTCTGCTGGAGGACTCTGCTCCTTCCTCCTATCTAACTCTCCTCTCCTGAAGTACTATACGCTTCTGGAGAACTCCATTTTTACACACACACACACTGTATATATGCACACTGTAAAATTTCAGCATTCATAAATGCTTTTTCAATTCTCCTTAAATTGAGCTGACCCTTTCCATCCATGTATTTCCACATACGGCCACTAGATGGTGCCATATATCTTGCAAATTAAGTATTGCAGAGACCCCCTATAACAGAGAACCATATTAAACAGGATACAGATATTTGAGGACACTTGTATAGGTCTTTCCATTCTGGTTGATGTTCCTTGGCCAAGCCTGCTGTAGGGAAAGTTTATCAGTTGAGATGGAACTTCATTATTGTTACTCTCAGACAGCCTGGCACCTGCAGTGCTCGCTCTCCCTCCTCTGTAGGAGAACCGTGCAAGATCACCCAATACAATGCCTATTTGTAGTAAGATCAATCACTGCCCAGGCTGTGATTGCATTGCTGGGTGCTTTGTAGAAGTTTATGGTACCTGTAAAAACCAGGAGGCTGAGGAATATGCCACCTTCTGCCACCCTCTGGGCCACCTTCTTATATTTGGCCTATGGAGGAGGTGTGCTGCAGACAACTCTAATAAATACCTGGAAGTGTTACACTGACACATGATGTAATTAACCTGAAGAATATATTTGATGCAAGCTCTGGTTTCAAAAGCTAAAAAGAGATTTGGTTATCTTTTTGTGATGCAGTGCACCAATAACTGTTCCCGCTGTTGGCTTGAAAAATCCAATTAGTGCATCGTATTTGTTCATTGCCTGTGCACAGGTCTGGTGCAAGGATTTTTGACACCCTAGACGAGACATCATTTTGCCGCTCCACCCCTGACTCCACCCCCTTTGCCCTGCCCATGTATACCCTACCTTTTTAATGAAGTGCCCAACAAATGCAGCCTCACCAGCGCCCATCAAATGCAGCCTACCAGGTCCATCAATGCAGCCTCACCAGCGCCCATCAAATGCAGCCTCACCAGCACCCATCAATGCAGCCTCACCAATGCCCATCAAATGCATTCTCACCAACGCCCATCAAATGCAGCCTCACCAACGCCCATCAAATGCATTCTCACCAACGCCCATCAAATGCAGCCTCACCAACGCCCATAAAATGCAGCCTCACCAACGCCCATCAAATGCAGCCTACCAGGTCCATCAATGCAGCCTCACCAGGGCCCATCAATGCAGCCTCACCAGCGCCCATCAAATGCAGCCTACCATGTCCATCAATGCAGCCTCACCAACGCCCATCAAATGCAGCCTCATTAACGCCCATCAAATGGAGCCTCACCAGCACCCATCAAATGCAGCCTACCAGGTCCATCAATGCAGCCTCACCAGGGCCCATCAATGCAGCCTCACCAGCGCCCATCAAATGCAGCCTCACCAACGCCCATCAATGCAGCCTACCAGGTCCATCAATGCAGCCTCACCAATGCCCATCAAATGCAGCCTAATAGGTCCATCAATGCAGCCTCACCAACGCCCATCAAATGCAGCCTACCAGGTCCATCAATGCAGCCTCACCAACGCCCATCAAATGTAGCCTCACCAACGCCCATCAAATGCAGCCTACCAGGTCCATCAATGCAGTCTCACCAACGCCCATCAAATGCAGCCTCACCAGCGCCCACCAATGCAGCCTACCAGTGCCCATCAATGAATGTTTGCTTGCTTCCATTCATTCGGGAGTCAGGACACAGACACAGTCCTCCACCGCCGCTGCGCCTCTGACCCTATGTGCGAATGGAGCTGCCTGCTGATGCTAAGACTTAGTTGCTTGCCGCAGAGAGAAGCGAGTAGGAACACCGGTGGCCAGGCGCCCTAGGCAGCAGTGCACCTTAAGCGGCTGCCTAGTTTGCCTAGTGGTAGCACCAGCCCTGCCTGTGCAGACTTTGCTACATGATCAGTACTGCTACACAGGGACTCTTTTTAACTGTTCTTCACTCTCAGTGTAAGGCCCCTTTCAGACGGGGTGAACTCCGTCGAGTGGATCCGCCTGCTCAGCGGAGGATCTCTCCTCTGAACCCCGCTGAGCAGGCGGATGACAGGTCCGTGTCCGGACACGAACACAGCCCGCTGTTCTCTATGGGATGGTCGGATGGAAACAAACTGCCTGTCTGGTGCTCAATGTTTTGGGGGGGGAATAAACTTGCCCCCCTCACTTGCACTTAAGCCTCTACCCCCCCACTCCCGCCCACCCCTGTGGGAGACGGACGGGAAGGCAGCGATCCCCCCCACCCCCACCCCCGTGGGAGCCAGACGGAAAGGCGGCGATCGGAGGCCTTACCGTAAGGAGGCAGGTGGGATCCGGGGTGAGATGAAGAGATGAGATGTAAGATGAGCTTGCCGAGGGAAGAGCCAGGGCTTCTCATCCCTGTCGAACAAGAAGTGGGTCCTAAGACTCCCTGGTCAATCTGGCCTCAGGACCCGCCTCCTGATTGACCGGGAGGAGAGTCACACAACTGTGTGGGTTCAGAGCGCAGTGCAGTAAGCCAATTAAAGCCTCTGGCTCTAATCATGTGCTTCAAAAACCTATTGGAATTCATGCGTCCTTCGCCCTGCATGTAGATTAGTGGGCCGATGAAGGAGCACGCATGCTCCGAACGCGTGCACGCCCCCAGCGTCACTGATACCCGGGAAATACAACTTAACAGACGATCCACGCTGTGCCTGTCTCAACCCAGCCTGTGACACTGGTTACCACCTAAGTCTATACACTAGGTTAGGATGACTGAAAAGTTTGGGCTGTAATTCTTTATTAAACATTCATTTTTTGTTAAACATCCATTATTAATAATTATTCACATTCACAATCAGCCTTAAAAATCCGATAGATGTTACGTTTTTTCGGCATGGAATACAGACCGGAGGTGACCTCATGGAAACTCCGGCTAATGTGAGATCTGTCTGTCAGCAATCTGCTGTCACTGTTTGGATGGAAATGAAAGTCCTGATTTATTACTGACACATAACACCCAATGTCATACTTCCTAATATTTTACATGACTTTTAATGGATACTTTCTGCTGAGCCGGGGCTTTTCACCGAATCACCGACAGAACTAGAGGACAGCAAAACAATATTATATGTCTGCTTCACGGGAATATAGACGTGTATTGTGCGTCTGAAATGATTCCCTGCGGAGCATCTATAACAACAAGATGGTCATTTAGACTAAAATGTGCAGAGACAGTTTTATTCGGTTTTGTGCTGCCACCACATAAACCCACAATGACAGCAGAACGTTTGCATGAAAATCAGCCGGGTACATTGAATGAGTGGTGGAGGAAGATATATAAATACACTCCTGACCCCTGCACTCTGTATGTTACCTACTCCCGACCCCAGCACACAGTTATGATTATAGCACTCTGTACGTTACACACTCTTGACCCCCTGTACTCAGTATATTACACAATCCTAACCTCTGCACTCAGTATGTTAAACCCTCCCAATCTCTACGCTCTGGTGCTATGCACTCAGAACATTACACACTCATGACCCCTGCACGCAATGTGGTTGCACACTCCTGACCCCCTGCTCCTAAACCAATACCCACTCCTGACCCTTGCACTCAGTATGTTACACATTCCCAACCCCTGCACTTAGCAGGTTACACACGCTCGACCCCTGCACTCAGTATGTTACACAATCCTGACACCTGCACTCAGTACGTTACACACTCCTAAACCCTGCACTCAGTAGATTACACACTACCAACCCCTGCACTCAGTATGTTACAAACTCCTGACTCCTGCGCTCAGTAGGTTACCCACTCCTGACCCCTGCACTCAGTATATTACACATTCTTGACTCCTGCACTCAGTGGGTTACACACTCTCTACCCCTGCACTTAGTATGTTACACAGTCCTCATCCCTGCACTCAGTTTTTACACACTCCTGACCCCTGCAGTCAGTACGTTAAACTATCCCAAGTCTGCACTCAGTATGTTACACTCTACCGACCCCTGCACTCAGTAGGTTGCACACTCCTGACCCCTGCACTCAGTAGGTTGCACACTCCTGACCCCTGCACTTAGTAAGTTGCACACTCCTGACCCCTGCACTCAGTAGGTTGCACACTGCTGACCCCCTGCACTCAGTATGTTTCCCACTCCTGACCCCTGGACTTAGTATGTTACACACTCCTGATCCCAGCACTCAGTACGTTACATACTCCTGACCCCTGTACTCAGTATGTTTCACGCTCCTGACCCCTGCACTCAGTATGTTTCACGCTCCTGACCCCTGCAATCAGTATGTTTCACGCTCCTGACCGCTGCACTCAGTATGTTACACGCTCCTGACCCCTGCACTCAGTATGTTACAGGCTCCTGACCCCTGCACTCAGTATGTTACACGCTTCTGACCCCTGCACTCAGTATGTTACACGCTTCTGACCCCTGCACTCAGTATGTTACACGCTTCTGACCCCTGCACTCAGTATGTTACATGCTCTTGACCCCTGCACTCAGTACATTACACACTCCTGATACCTGCTCCTAGTACAATACACACTCCTGACCCCTGCACTCAGTATGTTACACACGCGACCCCTGCACTCAGTACATTACACACTCCTGATCCCCTGCTCCTAGTACAATACACACTCCTGACCCCTGCACTCAGTACATTACACTCTCCCAAGCCCTGCACTCAGTATGTTGCACACTCCTGACTCCTGCCTTTAGTACATTACACATTTATGACCCTTTCACACATTATGTTACACATTCCTGACCCCTGCACTCTGGCGCTATGTACCCATTATGTTACATACTCCTGACCCCTGCACTCAGTATGTTATGCGCTCCTGACCCCTGCACAAAGATTGTACAGTCAAATTGTACTGTGTGTGGTGACCCTTAGACAGTCATCTCTGGAACAGGTGTCCCCATTGGTAGATTTCCTCTTCCTCTTCCTCTTCCTCTTGTTCCTGGGGACAACTCTAACATTTTATATTTCCCATCACTACCTATCGCTTTGAAAATGCGCTTCATATTCACATGTCATTTTTAAAGTGAAATTTTGCCTTTTTTGTGGGTGGCATTACCCTCCTCGGGTTGGGACGGTACGCCAGGAAACAAAAAAAAATGTTCACACCAAAGCCGTTCAGAGGCGTCTTAATGCGTTCTTAATGGAGGCGGTGTTAAGCATTTTTCTGCGTTGCCATTCTCGAAACGCGGCAGTTATTGGGGCGTTTTTAGGGGCAGAAACGCATGAAATTCGCTCTGGTTTGCTGCGGCTAGATTTCAGCTTACATTCGCCGATGAGGCTAGCTATTATTTTCACAGAAAAGGTGAAGCCCTCCCCGCGTCCCCGGGGATGTTTGCATACCTCCCCCACCCCCTCCCCCTCCCCATCGCACCAACATGTACTTTGGTCTCATCTCTTTCCTGGATATAATAATGCGGTCACACATGGTTGGTGCCTGTAGATCCTCCTTTCAGCAGTTCTCCGCCTCGCCGACTCTGCCCCATTCAGCCTCAGCACTCCAGTCTCTTAATTACCAGTTTTCCCATCTCACCGCTAATCACTGTTTACCGTACAGGAGAAAAATATGTCGGTTATGTTCAGGCCCGAGGCTGCCCGCCGCCGCCGTCCTGCCATGCCAGGCCTTTCCAAAGCTGTAAACACCAACCACAGAAGTGCAATTCATTTCAGACACGCGATGTGAGACATAACATCATGATCAGTGACCTCCTATATTAGGCTCAGCCCATCAGGGGCATAGAAAACAAACAGCTGAGGGTCTCAGTGAGTGATAACATGAAAACCTGGAGTATATCCTGCATGTAGTGGAGCCTCCTTTTTTGCCAGGCTTAGTCCAGCATAGAAAAAAAGTTAAGGATAGCAGAAAACTCACATTAACCTTCTATAGAGACACCAGGGTTCCAGAAAAAATATTATTACTTTAATGAAAACAATGTAGCAATGAGTAACATTATAACCACATAAGGACCGAGCCTCTTTTTTTAGATGTGTTGTTTACAAGTTAAAAACATTTTTTTTTGCTAGAAAATTACTTAGAACCCCCAAACATTATACATTTTTTTTTCTAACACCCTAGAGAATAAAATGGCGGTCGTTGCAATACTTTCTGTCACGCCGTATTTGCGCAGCCGTCTTACAAGCACACTTTTTTTTTGGAAAAAATACACTTTTTTGAATTAAAAAATAAGACAAGTTAGCCCAATTGTTTCTCTTTTATATTGTGAAAGATAATGTTACGCCGAGTAAATTGATACCCAACATGTCACGCTTCAAAAATAGCGCCCGCTTGTGGAACGGCGACAAACTTTTACCCTTAAAAATCTCCATAGGCGACGTTTAAAAAATTCTACAGGTTGCATGTTTTAAGTTACAGAGGAGGTCTAGGGCTAGAATTATTGCTCTCGCTCTACCGATCGCGGCGATAACCTCACATGTGTGGTTTGAACAGAGTTTTCATATGCGGGCGCTACTCACGTATGCGTTCGCTTCTGCACGCGAGCTCGTTGAGACGGGGCGTGTTTAAAAAAAAAAATTTTTTTCTTATTTATTTTACCTTTTAGTTTTACACTGTTTTTAAAAAAAAAAAAAAAATTGTGTCACTTTTATTCCTATTACAAGGAATGTAAACTTCCCTTGTAATAGCATGACAGGACCTCTTAAATATGAGATCTGGGGTCAGAAAGACCTCAGATTTCATATTTACACTAAAATGCAATAAAAAAAAAAAAAAAATTTGTCATAAAAAAAACAAAAAAACAAAATGGCCCTTTAAGAGCTATGGGCGGAAGTGACGTTTTGACGTCGCTTCCTCCCTGCAATGTCATGGAGACGGGTGGGGGCCATCTTCCCCCTCACTCATCTCCATACCCAGCAAGGGTGAAGATCCGATCGCCTCCGCTGCTACCGACGGCCCCTGTAAGCGGCGGAGGGTACCGGAGCACGTCGGGAGGGGGGGGTGGCCCTCTCCCGCCGCCGATAAAAGTGATCTCACGGCAAATCCGCCACAGAGACCACCTTTATCGGAAAGCAGACCGCCAGCCAAAGAAGAGGATACTGGGGTTATGGCAGCTAGCTGCTGCCATAACAGCGATATTCCTCTTCAAAGTTAGAACGTATATCGGCGTGCGGCGGTCCGAAAGCGGTTAAGATAAAAATAGCCCAGTGTAGGTCTGTTTCACACGGGCTTCATCTTGTAGAAGAGCCGTGTGAACAGCAAGCTTTCACAAAGCATTTCCGGAGCTTCCAGCAAGCTTTGCTGAAGCTTATGACCACTTGAAGACGAGGTCTTTTCTGACACTTCTTGTTTACAAGTTTGAGGCTGGGTGCACACTGATTGTGAATTGGATGCGAGTTTCTCCGCATTCAATTCGCATGACAGGAGACTGACCGGCTCTCAATGGAGCCGGTTCACACATCTCCGGGGGAGGGGGGGGGGGGGGGCGGCCTGCGGACCGCACTGGAAAAGGGTCTCGTGTGAGTCTTTGGCTCCATTTCAGGTCCGAATTCAGGCAACAAGTCCCCTTGCTGCGAGCCGCGGACGCAGCTGGTGTGAACTCGGCCTTAATCAGTATTTTTTGCTAGAAAATTACTTATAACCCCCAAACATTTTATATTTATATATATATGTAGCACCCCGGGGTTTAGTCAGGGAACTCCTCACAAATTTACTCGCCAAGAATAGTCATCTTGGTTGATTGATAGAGATCTATTGATTCCTCCCTAAGGCTCGATTCACATCTATGCATGTTGCTTTTGAGCGTTTTTGGAGTTTTTTTTGTGATGCTTGCCACCTTTTTGAGAAGCGTTTTTGTAGCATTTTTGCCGCGTTTTGCGTTTTTTTTTTTTTTACAGTTTTTTTTAGACTGTATACAGTCTAAAAAAAAAATTTAAAAAAAAACGCCAAAAACGCATCAAAAAAGCTGCAAAAACGCTGTAAAAACTCTGCACTTGCATTTTTGATGCTGGTCCATTGAATTCTATTACATGCAAAACGCTGCATTTTGCATGAAAAAAAGTCCCTGACCCTTTCCAAAAATGCAGAGGTACAAAAAGGCATTGATGTGAACATGTTCCATAGGAACCCATGTTAAAAAATTCCCATGCATTTCTGCAAAATGCAAAATGCATCAAAAAACGCGCTAGTGTGAATGGAGCCTTAGGCTCCATTCACACCTATGCATGTTGCTTTTGAGCGTTTTTGGAGGTTTTTTTTTCATGCTTGGCACGTTTTTGAGCAGCGTTTTTGTAGCGTTTTTGCGGCGTTTTTGCGGCGTTTTTGCCGCAATTTGCGTTTTGCGTTTTTTTTTTTTTTTTTTTCATTTTTTTTTTACAGTCTTAAAAAAAATTACAAAAAAAAAAAAAAAAAAAAAAAAACGGCAAAAACGCACCAAAAACGCACCAAAAACGGTGCACTTGCGTTTTTGATGCTTGTCCATTGAAATCCATTACATGCAAAACGCTGCTTTTTGCATGAAAAAAAGTCCCCGACCCTTTCCAAAAACGCAGAGATACAAAAAAGCATTGATGTGAACATGTTCCATAGGAACCCATGTTAAAAAATTCCCATGCATTTCTGCAAAATGCAAAATGCATCAAAAAACGCGCTAGTGTGAATGGAGCCTTAGTCCTTGTTGCACTTTTCTCTTCTACCACCAGGTGGCCAGGTACTTGGTGGTACTAGATATGAGAAGGGCAGCCCAAGGTCAGGTTATGGGTATATGGGGTATCTCAGCCAATGGGCAGGGGTTTTCTTGAATCCCTTGGCCTGCTGGGAGAACCTATATATTTGGATGAGGTCAGGTGATCTGTGTTCTGTGCCACCTGGACGGCTGTCTGGGTGGACGTGTCTTGTATGCCCTGGGCTTCTAGGCCGGAGATTGGGCCTATCCCTGGGGGGGGCATTTGGCTGCCAGGCTGTGTGAAGGCCTATCCAGAAGTAAGAGGGCAGCACAGGGTTAGGATTGCGGCTTGCAGTCCCACCGAAAGTGACGGTTCTGTCGGCCGGAGAACCTGTCAGTGGTCGGAGGTAGAAGGGAAGCTGTCGCCACGAAGGGGCCGACCGCCTTTACCAGGGACCACAGTGAGTAACTGAAGAAAGTACCGGGACCATATTCTCACCGAACGGGCACGGTGGAGAATCGGGAAACTTCAGGCGGTGATTAAGTCAGGGACCCAACCCATGGAGGAGACGCTTACAGAGAGGCCTTGTAAGTCAAGCCAGGGACCTCGCCGGTCACCAGGGGTGAAGCTTGAGAAGTACCTGGAGTGCCAAGCCAGGGACCCAGCAGGGAAGCGTGGGTGACGCTTGGGGGAGATACCACCGCCAACTCTGGAGGAGCTCCAGGGATTCAGAGTCAGGGAATCAGAGGGTCTAGTGAGAGACCGGGAGCTCAGTGTTGAAGAACTACAAGAGCCAGTTGTAGTGGAGCTGAAAGAACTGTCACGTTTGAGTTTAGGAACTGTTAAAGGACTATCGCCATAGGAGACAGCGTTCCTGCATGTGCAGAAGTGGCGCCTTGCCGAGGCCTTTCCCTGCACGGCTGTCCTCCTATTGAAGTCTCGCAGTCTGCCAATTGAATCTATAACCACTTAAGGGTGTCCTGGCCCTAACCCTCTTTGCCCCAAAAAATACAAAAAGGACTGTCAAAAGAAATAAAACATCTTTTACATCCAAGAAGTGTCTGGCGCCCAATGACTTTCACCAACTTTGCACCCACTATGCTTCACAACCCACCACATATTGAAGGATGTCAGCTATCTTTGGCCTTGGAGGTCCTCATTAGACTGGACAAGGCCGGAGGCCTTGCTACATTTGCTACTTGCTAGCCTAGCTCTGAGGAAGGGGGGTGCGCCCCCGAAACGCGTTAGCTGTACCCCGTGTTCTGTGCATGTCCATGCATTGTTTTTATGGCCTTTTGTCAGTTGCATTTTGTGAGTACCCACTTTTATATAAAACATTTTTATTATTAAATTATCTTTGGTAATGCACTAGGTGTGCGCGCCCTTCCATTTCTGTCCTTCTTGTAACAACTGATTGATTACTTGTGCTGTTTCTTCTACCTGTTCTGAGCTCTGCTGCACAGGAATTGCAAGAAGCTGATACCAGCAGCTGACTGATAACGTGCATCTCTTTGTCACTCTGCTCTCTCCTCCAATCTGCAAGTTCCTTGTTAGCATTTGGGCACTGCGGTACAACTGATTGGATGCTTGCACAGTTTCTTCCACTCCAGTCTGAGCTCTGCTGTACAGAAACTGCAAGAGGCTGATTCCAGCAGCTGACTGGTGCTCTCATTCCTCTGTCACTCTTCTCTCTCCCACAATCAGCATGTACCTTGTTGACATTTGAGCACTGCAGTACAAGTGAACGGTTGCTTGTGTTGCTTCTTCTACCCCATTCTGAGCTCTGCTGTACAGGAATTGCAAGAGGCTGATACCAGCAGCTGACTGAAGAGCGCATCTCCCTGCAAATCTGCTCTCTCCTCCAATCAACAAGCTCCTTGTTAGCATTTGGGCAGTGCAGCACAACTGATTGGTTGCTTTTGGTTCCCCCCCCCCCCCCAGGCTTAGCTCTGCTGTGCAGAAGCTGCAAGAGGCTGATACCTGCAGCTGACTGATGCGCTCATTCCCCTGTCACTCTGCTCTCTCCTCCAATCAGCATGTACCTTGTTGGCATATGGGCAATGCAGTACAACGAATTGGTTACTTCTTCTACACCAGTCTGAGCCTTGCTGTACAGGGACTGCAAGAGGCTGATACCAGATACTTAAAGCGGAACTTCAGTCATTTTTTCATCTTTCCATCTATTAAATCTTCTGCCCTTGTTGTTGTTGTTTTAACTTTGGATAGTAAAACATTTTTTTTTTCTGCCAGTAAATCCCTTATACAGCCCACTTCCTGTTTCTTGTCTGGTCATCAGCCTAGGCTTATGACCTCATGCACAGCTCTCCCCCACTCTCGTGAGTTTGCCAGGAAGGGAGCCATAAGAGGGACAATGAGAGCTGCAGAGCTGGAGGCGTGCCTATGTGTAAATTCAGGAAGTGAACAGGCAGCAGCTTCAGCTGCCCACAGTTAAAATGGCTGCAGCCAGACTCAGTAGAAGGAAATTTTTGCAGCATATTGGGCAAGTACAGAATCACAGTATATATTAAAATAATTTGCAAAGTGGTTGAGGGAAGCTTCAGAATGGCAAAGATGTTTTTATGACAAATGATGTGAACAGACTGCAGTTCCTCTTTAAACTGCTTGTAAAAAAAAAGATATTAAATTATATGTATTATATTGTATATCAATTTATATATAAAATAACATTATGTAAAAAAATAAATAAATAAATAAATAAATAATATATATATATATATATATATATATATATATATATATATATATATTTATTCTTTTTATAAATGTATAATAATATAAAAAATAATATTTATTGCAATATTATATAATTATAATATAAAAAAGAATATTTATTACAATTTTATATATATATTATAAATAAAAAAATAGAATATTTGCTAATATATATTAGCAAATATTCTATTTCTTTATACATATATATATATATATATATATATATATATATATATATATATAAAGAAATGGAATATTTGCTAATATATATTAGCAAATATTCTATTTTTTTATTTATAATATATATATAAAATTGTAATAAATATTCTTTTTTATATATATATATTTTTTTTACATAATGTTATTTTATATATAAATTGAAATATATATATATATATATATATATATATATATATATATATATAAATATATATATATATGTATATAAATATATATATATATATATATATATATATATATATACACACACACACGCTTTTTTTTTTTTTTTTTTTTTGCTTATCGCATATATTCATTACTTGCTCCTTAGTAGAGATGTTGATGAAGTTCTGCCAGCACATCAGTGCAAATCTATTCCAACTACTTAAAAACATCAGATTCTGTGGCCATTTATCAGTTCTAATCTCAGCAGGCTGTCTATCCATTTATCTAACTTCCCTGCTTTATACAAAGAAATTTACTAAATTGAGACTAAAAAAAATAAAAATAAAGGCATAAATGCATCAGACAAAATATTAAAGCTACAGTCACAACAATGACTTAAAACTGTATCTTCTCTAGAAATCCAGGAACCACAAGTCCCAGCCTTCCCTGCCACCTTCTCCAGCCTGCAGACAGACAAACAGGTGCAGCCCAGCAACCTCTCTAATCCTTATTCAAACCCCAACCAACTGAACTCTTCAGGGATTGGTGGCAGCAGCTCCCACCTCCTCTGCCATCCCATTGGCCTGCCTTGTGCCCTGGGGCTGTTTGCACAGTTGCTACATGAGGTCACTTGGTGCACATGAGGTCCCTTGGAGACTCAGCACTTGGCTGAAGCTGCAGGTGAAGCTGCATTTAGTGCATGGACTGCACAGGAGCTGTGATCTGCACAGACAGTAGGGCACCATCCCCCTGAGAAAGAAAGAGGAGGAGGAGAAGGGGGGAGGGGGAGTGGTGGAGGGTGTGCTGGTCTCACCCCCCCCTGCAGAGATGAGACTCTCATTGTTCAGCTGTTAGCACTCTGCTCCCTCCAGGGGCACACACACACACACAAGATGGGCTCTTCTCTATGATAGCACAACTGCCCCTCCAAACCAGGACCCACTATGGATATCACCATCTCCCAGCTCATGGACCTGTTCCTGGACAGCCCCCTGGTCACCTGGGTGAGTGCATTTTACCTGTACTGGTGGAGAATTGGGGGTGGGGGCTCCTAAACCTGAGCAAAGTGCATGATCTAAAGTGGTTGTGGAACTACAAGCGTCAGCATGTCCTCTCAAGAGTGGGTGGCATTGCATCCAAGTTCCACAGCAGCTGAAGAGCCACAAAAACTGCAGAGAGAGGTTCAGTTACTATCCAGATCACTTTATAGAAAGTTGCAAAACTTTTTTTTTTTCAGGGGGATTTTTTTGGTACTTTTCTTTTCTCTCCTCTTTTATTTAATATAAATATATATATATATATATATATATATATATATATATAATTTTTTTTGTATAGTGTAAATTGTAGTGAGCCAGCAGCGGGAACCTTCCTTTTTTTTTTTTTTTTTTTTTTTTTCTTTCTTTTTTTTTTTTTTTTTTTATCTCTATGCAAATCCTATGTCTGTAGTGTGAACTCTTTTTTTCCTGTTCTCAGACCACCTGCAGACTTGGAATTTGCATTTTTTGTTTTCCTCCAGAGAGTGGCTTTTCAGCTCTCAGGGTCCGCTGTGACCGTTTTTGGAGGGAGCTGAATTTACTATGCTGCCCTTTTTATAACCAGAAGGTGACAACAGCCTTGTAAGCACATTTCTATGACATCCTCTCCGCCGGGCGCATCGACTTTCTTGAAGTTTATAGGTGTGTAACTGAATAAAGATCACTGTCACTGGGAGGAAATGGCTTCTTTTTTTTTTTTTTCTTTTTTTTTTGTTGCCTGGGGTGCAGTTTAACTCAGTGAGACTAAACACCCCAGAACATCTCAATATCTTGGGTTCTGTTGGGGACTTCTAGACTGGCCTGAGCTCAGCATCATTTGGTTTTTAGATTGTCCCCCTGCATGTGCTTTTATCATTGTGTTGTTACATTGTAACTAGTTTACAAAATAAATATTTCTCTTCTAAAATATTTCATGGATCTGAAATAGTTGTCAGGAAATTGATTAGATCTGTATGTTTTCTTATATCACTTAGATCCCTATATGCTCTTATGGACCTCTATTAGATCTCTATATTCACTTATAGAACTCTATTAGATCTCCTATATGCCCGTATAGACCTCTATTAGATCTCTATATTCACTTATAGACCTCTATTAGATCTCTATATGCCCTTATAGAACTCTTAGATCTCTATATGCCCTCATAGAACTCTGTTAGATCTCTATATGCCCTCATAGAACTCTGTTAGATCTCTATATGCCCTCATAGAACTCTGTTAGATCTCTATATGCCCTCATAGAACTCTGTTAGATCTCTATATGCCCTCATAGAACTCTGTTAGATCTCTATATGCCCTCATAGAACTCTGTTAGATCTCTATATGCCCTCATAGAACTCTGTTAGATCTCTATATGCCCTCATAGAACTCTGTTAGATCTCTATATGCCCTCATAGAACTCTGTTAGATCTCTATATGCCCTCATAGAACTCTAGTAAGCTGGCCATACCCCTATACAATTTTCTTATTTAATTTCCTTTTATATTTACCTTCAACTATGTAGTGCAAGGGCCTCCCTGATTGCATACAAGTTGAAAGTGTTTAGGTCTGACCTCATATATTGCTTTGGTAAATCTAAAGGAAAGTTGTACAAGAAAATAGTATAATCTACGGCCTGACTTAGATATCCCTATGCCCTTATAGGACAAGATATCTATATGCCCTTCTAGAACTCTATCAGAATGCTGTATGCCCTTATAGAACTCTTAGATCCCTATATTCCCTTATAGAACTTTATTAGATCCATATATGCCCTTATATAACTCTTAGATCCCTATATGCCCTTATATGTAATCGCTGCACAAACTGTTGGCGCTGTATAAATCCTGTAAAATAATAATATGCCCTTTAAAAGTTTTAGATTCTTTTATGCCTTTTTAGAATGCGTAGATTCCTATATGGCCCTTTTTAGAATGCGTAGATCCCTATATGGCCCTTTTTAGAACGCGTAGATCCCTATATGCCCTTTTTAGAATGGGTAGATCCCCTATCTGCCCTTTTTAGAATGTGTAGATCCCCTATATGCCATTTTAGAACTCGTAGATCCCTATATGCCCTTATAGAATGCTATTACAGCTGTGGCCAAAAAGTTTTGAGAATGACACAACTATAAAATTTTCACAAAAAGTCTGCTGTTTCAGTGTTTTTAGATCTTTTTGTCAGATGTTACTATGGTATACTGAAGTATAATTACAACAATTCCTAAGTGTCAAAGCCTTCTATTGACAATGACAGTTTAGGCAAAGTCTATATTGGCAGTGTTGACCCTTCTTTTTCAAGACCTCTGCAATTCTCCCTGGCATGGTGTCAATCTTCTTCTGGGTCACATCCTGACTGATGGCCGCCCATTCTTGCATAATTAATGCTTGGAGTTTGTCAGAATTTGTGGGGTTTTTGTTCACCCGCCTCTTGAGGATTCACCACAAGTTCTCAATGGGTTTAAGATCTGGGGAGTTTCCTAGCCATGGACAGAAAATGTCAATGTTTTGTTCCCCAAGCCACTTAGTTATGACTTTTGCCTTATGGCAAGGTGGTCCATAGTGCTGGAAAAGGCACCAAACTGTTCTTGGATGGTTGGGAGAAGTTGCTCTCGAAGGATGTTTTTGTACCATTCTTTATTCATGGCTGTGTTCTCAGACAAATTGTGAGTGAGCCCACTCCCTTGGCTGAGGAGCAACCCCACACATGAATGGTCTCAGGATGCTTTACTGTTGGCATGACACAGGACTGATGGTAGCGCTTCTCTTTTTTCTTCTCCGGACAAGGAGAAGCAGTACAATCCCTGTACATTTTGCAGAATATCAGTCTGTCCCTGATGTTTTTCCTGGATAGAAGTGTGTTCTTTGCTGCCCTTGACACCAGGCCATCCTCCAAAAGTCTTCTCCTCACTGTGCCTCTAGATGCTCTGCACTGGAGGCGCCCCGATCCCGCAGGTGAATCAACCATCCTGGCGCTTGCTGGACTTTCTTGGGTGCCCTGAAGCTTTCTTCATGAATGCAGTGGAAATTTTTTTTTTTTGGGATTGTTTACTTTCATGGCAAAGGACTTTGCAATTATTTGCGATTCATCTGATCACTCTTCATAACTTTCTGGAGTTATATGCAAATCGCTATCATAAAAACTGAGGCAGCAGACTTTGTTAAGATTGATATTTGTGTCATTCTCAAAACTTTTGGCCACGGCTGTAAATCTCTATATGCTCTTGTAGAACGCTATTAGATCTCTATATGCTCTTGTAGAACGCTATTAGATCTCTATATGCTCTTGTAGAACGCTATTAGATCTCTATATGCTCTTGTAGAACGCTATTAGATCTCTATATGCTCTTGTAGAACGCTATTAGATCTCTATATGCTCTTGTAGAACGCTATTAGATCTCTATATGCTCTTGTAGAACGCTATTAGATCTCTATATGCTCTTGTAGAAAGCTATTAGATCTCTATATGCTCTTGTAGAAAGCTATTAGATCTCTATATGCTCTTGTAGAACGCTATTAGATCTCTATATGCTCTTGTAGAACGCTATTAGATCTCTATATGCTCTTGTAGAACGCTATTAGATCTCTATATGCTCTTGTAGAACGCTATTAGATCTCTATATGCTCTTGTAGAACGCTATTAGATCTCTATATGCTCTTGTAGAACGCTATTAGATCTCTATATGCTCTTGTAGAACGCTATTAGATCTCTATATGCTCTTGTAGAACGCTATTAGATCTCTATATGCTCTTGTAGAACGCTATTAGATCTCTATATGCTCTTGTAGAACGCTATTAGATCTCTATATGCTCTTGTAGAACGCTATTAGATCTCTATATGCTCTTGTAGAACGCTATTAGATCTCTATATGCTCTTGTAGAACGCTATTAGATCTCTATACGCTCTTGTAGAACGCTATTAGATCTCTATACGCTCTTGTAGAACGCTATTAGATCTCTATACGCTCTTGTAGAACGCTATTAGATCTCTATACGCTCTTGTAGAACGCTATTAGATCTCTATACGCTCTTGTAGAACGCTATTAGATCTCAATACGCTCTTGTAGAACGCTATTAGATCTCTATACGCTCTTGTAGAACGCTATTAGATCTCTATACGCTCTTGTAGAACGCTATTAGATCTCTATAACGCTCTTGTAGAACGCTATTAGATCTCTATATCGCTCTTGTAGAACGCTATTAGATCTCTATACGCTCTTGTAGAACGCTATTAGATCTCTATACGCTCTTGTAGAACGCTATTAGATCTCTATACGCTCTTGTAGAACGCTATTAGATCTCTATACGCTCTTGTAGAACGCTATTAGATCTCTATACGCTCTTGTAGAACGCTATTAGATCTCTATATGCTCTTGTAGAACGCTATTAGATCTCTATATGCTCTTGTAGAACGCTATTAGATCTCTATATGCTCTTGTAGAACGCTATTAGATCTCTATATGCTCTTGTAGAACGCTATTAGATCTCTATATGCTCTTGTAGAACGCTATTAGATCTCTATATGCTCTTGTAGAACGCTATTAGATCTCTATATGCTCTTGTAGAACGCTATTAGATCTCTATATGCTCTTGTAGAACGCTATTAGATCTCTATATGCTCTTATGGAACGCTATTAGATCTCTATATGCTCTTATGGAACGCTATTAGATCTTTACATGACCTTACAGAACTCTATATTAGATCTCTATATGCTCTTATAGAAATATAGATGGCAGTCTACTGGTTCAAATTTCTAATTTCAATAAAAATTCTGTAGTGGAAGTTCTGAAATTCTGATTACACATGTCTCAATTCGTAGAAGATGAGTTTGCTTTTTTTTTTTTTTTTGTCTGAGGTTCAGTTTAACAGTGAATAACAAGAACATCTCAGTATTTTCTGTTTGACACTGCAGCCACCATGCAGGATTGTTAGCTCTGTGGCTCAGTTATTTGTCTGCTGTGGGCCTGCTGGATCCAATAGCTCAGCGGCGTTTGGCTTGCTTCTATGTTATCATAGAAATCTTTTAGATCTGTATATACGCTTCCACAGAAATATAGAAGGAAGTCTGCTGGTTTAGATTTCTTATTTCAATAAATGCTGAATTAGTGGAAGTTGTGAAACTTTTTTGAGAATTTTTGTAGTCATTCACATAGGCTGACTTTTGGTCTTTTTGGTCTGAGGTGCAGATTGAATAAGATACACAAGAACCTCCTAAACATGTTCTGTTCGACTCTTCAGCTGCCATGCTGGATTGTTAGCTCTGCAGCCCATTTGCCTCGCTTGGGTCTGCTGTGGAGCTGCCAGGACCAGAATGAGCTCAGCAGGATTGGGCTTAGATTGCTTACCGTTGTGTACTATCATCTCGTTACATTTAAAACTTGTTTGAAAAATATTCTTATTTTCCTAATATATGTCATGTAGTTGAAATGGTTGTCTGGACATCTCTTTAGATCTGTAGATGTTCTTTCAGAAATCTTGTTAGATCTGTAGATGTTCTTCTAGAAATCTCATTCGATCTGTATACAATAAGTTCTTCTAGAAATATAGATAGCAATCTACTACTCTTCAGATTTCTTATTTTGAAATTCTGATTACACTTGTAGCCATTCACGTAAGCTGACTTGGTCTTTTTTGGCCTGGGGTGCAGAGTGAATAAACACACAAGAACATCTAAAGATCTTCTGTTTGACACTGAGGCTGCTATGATAGATTGTTAGCCCTGCAGCCCATTTATCCCCCCCCCCCCCCCCCCCCCCCCCCGGGTCTGCTTTTAGACTTGCCTGGAGCTAAGCAGCACATGCCCGACAGATTGCCTGTTTACATGATTGTGTTATCTCTCAGTCGGTGTTTCAGTCCAGGAAGTAGAGCGTGACCCTGGATGATACCTGCATAAAGATGGTGCCATCTTAGAGAAAAGTGGATGAAGTCATTTTCAGACGGAACACTGATACCTCTGTGAGAGGTAATCCAATACCTGGAAGCAGTGGCAGGGCTGGTGCTGGAGGATTTTGTGGGGGGGGGGGTACAGGTGGGCCTCTCCGGGTCCGCACTCACCCTACACCAGGGCCGTCTTTAATATTGATTGGACCCTGGGCAAACATTTTTCTTGGCTCCCGAATCCACTTAACTATTTGCAGGCAGTGCCGGCTCGAGGGGGAGCTGCTTGGGCCCCACAACAATGACTGGGCCCTGGGCAGCTGCCCCTTTTGCCCTCTGTTAAAGACAGCCCTGCCTACAGCGGAGCTCTCCAGCTGGCTGTGATGGCATACTCTGCCATGCTGTCCCCCTGGTAGTCGGTGGGTGAAGAGGATGAAGTAATGCACGCAGCCTTGGTGAGCGAAGGGTTGCTCAGTGTTCCGTGCCCCAGGGGAGGGGGGGGTGTTGGTAGATCACCGGTCGGTGGATGCCCAGCACGCTCCTCTGTGCTCACCATAGGACAGGTTTGCTCCCCCGACCCCCCCCCCCCCTCAGTCCATCCAGGGGACTTGAAAGTCGTAGAGAGGAAAAGATTCCACCGTCCGTGCTGTAGTCACCACTCCACGGTCCCGGCACTCACCGCTCTGCGGCACAGTCCCTCCACGGCTTCCTTGGTTTCGCCTTCTGTCCTGATAGGCTGGGAGGAGAAGCCGGATGACCATAGTGAATATTGATTCACTATTGTCACAAGTGGGTGGATTCTGCGCCCCGAGCCCAACTTTTTCAAGCCAGTTAGAGCCTCCGGCTCTAATCATGTGGTTGGAGGGGGGGGGGCGGAACTCATACAAACGTTTAAGTCCAGTGTTCTGTCGAGAAGTGCTCGGGTTGTACTGCGCATGCGCCATACGGAACAGCACAACAGCTGATTTTACGATCAGCTATTGTGACGGTGCCTGCCGCACAATAGCCGACAGAATACATTTTTCCGTCAGATTGTGCCCTGCACTCCCGTGGCTAGTTCATGTCGATGAGGGGCGGATTTCTACATGTTGTGGGCAGATTTACCAATGATGGGCAGTTGGGGGCGGAATTTTTAAAGATGCCCAGTGCTGCAAAACAAAACTTTTTATGCTATTCTTTGAAGCATGCGCCGTTCATCCCGGGCACTTCTCAACCCAACACTGGCGCCCCGCATGCATCTCGCATGCAAACTAGGAGGGGTGGCGCCCCTAATGGACCGGCCCCTCCCACTTGGAAGTGTTACAATGACACATGTAGCATGCATATACTTAACATGAAACAATAAATCTGAGAAGTCCACCTAAAAGTGGATCTATACCAATGTTTTTCAACTCCAGTCCTCAAAGCGCCCCAACAGGTCATGTTTTCAGGATTTGCCGCAGATGAAACGGCTGTGGTAATTACCAAGGCAGTGAAACTGATTAAATCACCCGTGCAAAATAATGGAGAGCCTGAAAACATGACCTATCGGGGCGCCTTGAGGACTGGAGTTGAAAAACACTGATCTATACTTCAGAGATGCAGCATCTCAAAACTCTCCAAAAAAGGCTTCTGAGTACTGATCGCCGACCGCTTTCATTGGCCAGGCCAAGATGATGTCACTCCTGCATAGAGCTCCATGATTCTCGCCAAAATGAGAATCACATTTTTTTTTGATTGGAATAAAACGATCACGATTCTTGTGGAGTAAAATCTTTCACATTATACAAAAGAAATTGGACTAGTTTTTTTTTTTTTAATTCTTTAAAGTGTAATTTTTTCCAAAAAAATTGCTTTTGAACTACTGCTACGCAAATAAAATATATATATATATTTTTTTTAGTATAATGTTTGGGGGATCTAAGTAATTTTCTAGCAAAAAAAAAAAAAAAAAGATTTAACTTGAAACCAACAAATGTCAAAAAAAGTTTGAGTTTAAGTGGTTAATCTTCCCTCATTTACACACCAAAGTGTATTCCTTTGATCTAAAAGACACATTGTTACAATGTTTATACTTAAGTTCCAATGCTAAAGAATGTTGTGATTCTTGGCAGACTGCCCGTTTTTTTTTTTTTTTTCTTTTGATGGCTGTCAGCTTTAGCACAGCAGAGAGAATTCTCTGCATAGAAAGAATCAGGAAATGCTTTGTCAAGATCGCAATGGGGGGAAAAAAATCGTGATAACGATTGTTAACAATTGATCGTGCAGCTCTACTCCCGCATATGCGTGGGATTTCGATCATCTTGGCATTGTCCGAATTGAATAATGAGCTGTGCATGCGCAGCTCAGTGTAAAAAGGTAGATTGGCAGGTAAGTATCTTTTAATGCAGAAGAGACAACGTAATTCTCTTCTGCATTCAAAATCCTGACTGTTCTCCAGCTTTCTATTTTTTCATAAAGTTCCACTTTCGCTATTGTATGTATTGTACACATGGATGTTTTGCAGACGACACGCATGGCAGTCTTCAATCGTATCTGAATCTTCCAGGTACAGGAAGTGTGCATGTTTTGCATATGATCTGAAAAGCAGCAAAAGCTTCACAGTGGAAAGCCCAGAATTAATCAGCGCTCGGTTTGGCCCCGGAAAGTTTCTGCACTTGCCATAATACTGCCACTTTTTGCAATGACTTTTTTGACTAATCCTAATTGTGTCATCATTCTGAGTAACAGAAAAGTCATGTGTTTGTGTAAAGGCCTGATGCCCAACTTGCAGCCCAGGGGCCAGATGAATCAGTTTTTGGCTCTTATTGGACAACCCTCAGTGGCAGTCTGTGTTTTCCTTACTTAGTTGTCTTCTCTCTTTTTTATTTTTTATTTATTTATTTTTTAGATTTTATTATGTTATTATTAATATTTTTTTATTATTTTTTTTTATTATTATTAATAATAATATTTATTATCAATAATAATGTAATTTTTCTCCCTAAAATGATTCTAAAGGAAGGATTTTTATTAAAATAAAATAAGACGTTCCACTTTCCAGCTCTGTGTAATGCTTTTGCACAGAGTAGCCCTGATCCCCCTTTATTTTTTAGTTCCCCCCCCCCCCCCGTTGGCGGTCCTAGCTCCTCCCAGCCAAGTGCCCCCCCCCCAATAGGAAGTCCTTTGGTCAACGGCTCCTGCTGCTGTGTGAGCCAAGGAGGAGAGAGAGAGACCTGGGAGAGCCGCTGCTCTTGTGCACACCGCTGGATGGAAATGGGGCTCAGGTAAGCGTGCCGGTGTCTTGCCGAGAAAGTTCCCTCGGCGGATAAGTTCCCCCCCTGTACTGCGCAGGCGCAGCACCTGCGCAGTACGAACTACTGTCAGCCGCCGGAGATAGCCGAAGCTCAAACTTTTCAATCAGCTGTACACGGCGCCTGCGCCCTGGGTCCAGGTTCCTTCCCCACCATCCAAGTGGACCTAGAGGGGGAATCCAAAAGAGCCGAGCGAAGCGAGGCCGTGCCCGAAGCGTGGCAAGCGAAGTGAGCCCACGAGGGGCCCTCTTACAGGCGCCGTGTACAGATGATTTTCAGCTATTCTCCTTCGGCTATTTCCGCCGGATCCTACTGCGCAGGCGCAGCGCCTGCGCAGTAGAGGGGGGTCCTTATCCGCCGACCGGAACTTTCTCGGCAAAACACCTGCAGTCTGTGGCCATCTCTTAAATAAAATGTGCAAACTTGTGCTGATGTGAGGGGCCACACTTGAGCCCCGTTTATCAAAAAAGTTGACCATCGCTGGTGTACTGGGACAGTTTTTTTTTTTTTTCTGATTGTACGCTGGTCTGCAAAAGCCAGAATCTGTCAGACATAGAGAATAGAACGGGTGCACTGTGTATGCATAGCTCCCAACTCTCCTTGATTTGGAACAATTTCCTCCTCATTTTGGTTTGATCTTTATGTCTGTATATAAAATCAACTTTTTATCTTTCAAAAAGTGTATACCGGTGCTAAAACTTTCATCCAATTTCTAAATTGCTGCGTTTGTAAATTTCAAAAGTCAGTGTATAGGAATATTGCACTTGTGGGTTTAATTTAAGCTTCTTTCCCCCTTTTTTTTCTTTTTTGATAATTCTCCTTTAGGGGGGTGTGTACATACTTTTTCTAATAGGTGTCCCTCCTATGGATGATATGGATGGTCTAGGGTGATGTGCTCGGTATAGGTGAATGGGCTCTGTGGATGGTCTAGGGTCATGTGCTCAGTATAGGTGGGTGGGCTCTGTGGATGGTATAGGGTGATGTGCTGGGTATGGATGGTATAGGGTGATGTGCTGGGTATGGACGGTACAGTGGCATGCTAGGTATTGATGGTATGGGGAGGGGGGGGGGGTGTGCTTGGTCTGGATGGTATAGGGTTATTTGCTCAGTATGGATGGTATAGGGGGTGTGCTCCTGTATGGATGGTACAGTGGCATGCTGGGTATGGATGGTATAGGGGGGTGTGCTCTGTATGGATGGTACAGCGGCATGCTGGGTATGGATGGTCTAGGGTGATGTGCTTGGTATGGATGGTACAGTGGAGTGTGCTCAGTATAGATTGTACAGTGGCAAGCTGGGTGTAGATAGTATGGGGGTATAGATCAGGGATATGCAATTAGCGGACCTCCAGCTGTTGCAAAACTACAAGTCCCATCATGCCTCTGGGTGTCATGCTTTTGGCTGTCAGAGTCTTGCTATGCCCCATGGGACTTGTAGTTCTGCAACAGCTGGAGGTCCGCTAATTGCATATCCCCGGTATAGATGGTACAGTGGCATGCTGGGTATGGATGGTATAGGGGGTGTGCTCTGTATAGATGGTACAGTGGCATGCTGGGTATGGATGGTATAGGGGGTGTGCTCTGTATAGATGGTACAGTGGCATGCTGGGTATGGATGGTATAGGGCAGTGATGGCGAACCTTGGCACCCCAGATGTTTTGGAACTACATTTCCCATGATGCTCATGCACTCTGCAATGTAGTTGAGCATCATGGGAAATGTAGTTCCAAAACATCTGGGGTGCCAAGGTTCGCCATCACTGGTATAGGGGTGTGCTCTGTATAGATGGTACAAGTGGCATGCTTGGTATGGATGGTATAGGGGGGGGGTGCTCTGTATAGATGGTACAGTGGCATGCTGGGTATGGATGGTATAGGGGGGGTGCTCTGTATAGATGGTACAGTGGCATGCTGGGTATGGATGGTATAGGGGGGGTGCTCCGTATAGATGGTACAGTGGCATGCTGGGTATGGCTGGTATAGGGGGGGGTGCTCTGTATAGATGGTACAGTGGCATGCTGGGTATGGATGGTATAGGGGGTGTGCTCTGTATAGATGGTACAATGACATGCTGGGTGTGGATGGTATGGGGGTGTGCTCCGTATAGATGGTACAGTGGCATGCTGGGTATGGATGGTATAGGGGGGTGCTCTGTATAGATGGTACAGTGGCATGCTGGGTATGGATGGTATAGGGGGGGTGCTCCGTATAGATGGTACAGTGGCATGCTGGGTGTGGATGTATAGGGGGTGTGCTCGGTATGATTGGTACAGTGGCATGCTGGGTATGGATGGTATAGGTGGGTGTGCTTGGTATAATTGGTACAGTGGCATACTGGGTATATTTGGTAGAGCATGGTGCACTGAGCACAGGATCCAGGCCTTGTGTGGGTGCGGTGAGTATGTGAACGAGGTCAGTTGTAACCTGAAACACTTCATTACTTTGAACACAAATAGCGATCGTCTTACTTCTTCTGATCTCCAGCTCTCCCAGGATCAGATGGGGGTTGTCATGGCTCCTGTTACTGAAGTACCTGACCCTGACCACTTACCTTAAAGAGGAACTCCACTGTGTGCATGGGGGGGTGGGGTGGGGGGGGAAAGGAGGAGGTGAGGCAAAGGTAACATTTAGTGTATTTTCAGTATCTCACAAAAGTGAGTACACCCCTCACGTTTTTGTAAATATTTTCTTGTGACAACACTGAAGAAAGAAATGACACTTTGCTACAATGTAAAGTAGTGAGTGTACAGTTTGTATAACAGTGTAAATTTGCTGTCCCCTCAAAATAACTCAACACACAGCCATTAATGTCTAAACAACAAAAGTGAGTACACTTTTTTTGAGTACACGCCATTTTTCCTCCCTGGTGTCATGTGACTTGTTAGTGTTACAAGGTCTCAGGTGTGAATGGGGAGCAGGTGTGTTAATGTTGGTGTTATCGCTCTCACTCTCTCATACTGGTCACTGGAAGTTCAACATGGCACCTCATGGCAAAGAACTCTCTGAGGATTTGAAATAAAGAATTGTTGCTCTACATAAAGATGGCCTAGGCTATAAGAAGATTGTCAAGACCCTGAAACTGAGCTGCAGCACGGTGGCCAAGACCATACAGCGGTTTAACAGGACAGGTTCCACTCAGAACAGGCCTCGCCATGGTGGACCAAAGAAGTTGAGGTCACGTGCTCAGTGTCATATCCAGAGGTTGTCTTTGGGAAATAGACGTATGAGTGCTGCCAGCATTGCTGCAGGGGTTGAGGGGGTGGGGGGTCAGCCTGTCAGTGCTCAGACCATACGCCACACACTGCATCAAATTGGTCTGCATGGCTGTCATCCCAGAAGGAAGCCTCTTCTAAAGATGATGCACAAGAAAGTCTGCAGTTTGCTGAAGACAAGCAGACCAAGGACATGGATTACTGGAACCATGTCCTGTGGTCTGATGAGACCAAGATAAATGTATTTGGTTCAGATGGTGACAAGCGTGTGTGGCGGCAACCAGGTGAGGAGAACAAAGACAAGTGTGTCTTGTCTACAGTCAAGCATGGTGGTGGAAGTGTCATGGTCTGGGGCTGCATGAGTGCTGCCGGCACTGGGGGGCTACAGATCATTGAGGGAACCATGAATGCCAACATGTACTGTGACATACTGAAGCAGAGCATGATCCCCTCCCTTCAGAGACTGGACCGCAGGGCAGTATTCCAACATGAGAACCACGCCAAACACACCTCCAAGATGACCACTGCCTTGCTAAAGAAGCTGAGGGTAAAGGTGATGGACTGGCCAAGCATGTCTCCAGACCTAAACCCTATTGAGCATCTGTGGGACATCCTCAAACAGAAGGTGGAGGAGCGCAAGGTCTCTAACATCCACCAGCTCTGTGATGTCGTCATGGAGGAGTGGAAGAGGACTCCAGTGACAACCTGTGAAGCTCTGGTGAACTCCATGCCCAAGAGGGTTAAGGCAGTGCTGGAAAATAATGGTGGCCACACAAAATATTGACACTTTGGGCCCAATTTGGACATTTTCACTTAGGGGTGTACTGACTTTTGTTGCCAGCAGTTTAGACATTAATGGCTGTGTGTTGAGTTATTTTGAGGGGACAGCAAATTTACACTGTTATACAAGCTGTACACTCACTACTTTACATTGTAGACAAGTGTCATTTCTTCAGTGTTGTCACATGAAAAGATAGAAGAAAAGATTTACATAAATGTGAGGGGTGTACTTACTTTTGTGAGATACTGTATATTCTTACTCTACAGAAGACATTAAACCAGTCATATCAGACTCCTCTCCAAGGAGCCTACAATCTAATATTTTTCCTGCACACATAAATGGGGTGACTTCAGCTGATAATGAATGGTCTGCAAGTTTTTTATTTGAGTTGTTGGAGTGCCTGGAGAGAACCATCACAAACCTGGAGATGAAAGTACCAATGCAAAGCAAATCGTGTCCTTGGTGGAAGTTGGAGCCTCCAGGACTCCAGTGCTGCTCCACATTCATCGATCGTACTGCACATTGCATCTCCTTTTTATACAGAAGTTTCATCTGTTTATATTTTGCCTTCCCTGTTTTCGTGACCACGCCAAATTTGTCATTTTCTTTTTTACTTTGTTCTTTTTACATCACATGATGATCTAAAGTATTTCAGCGGTGAATGAGCTGGTTTGTTTAGGAGAGTCCTGCAGGACAGAGGGACAGAAAAGGGACAGTTATGTAAATCCTCCGGGCACACGGCTCCGCCCTCCGTGTATTTGGCATTCCGAAGACAAAAGCTGGAAGCCGAGACGAACGTTTATTGTGAACACAATCCAGAGAGCCAGACAAAAGGCGAGCGGGCAGAGCCGATCCCCCCTCTCCAGAGACCCCCCCAGCACCTGTCTCCGAGTGACAGCCTGACGCAACACATAGAGGAAGACGGGCATTTATAGAATCCATCGTCACCGGCAACATATGGCAACTCGCCGCCCCGCCATTTACATCACTCTGTGTGGCCGGCAAGCCAATAATAAAAAAAAAAAAACAAAAACACAAA
>NC_133336.1:19752420-19782420 GCF_042186555.1 Aquarana catesbeiana
TCTCTCTCGCCCTCTCCCTCTCCTCTCTCGCCCTCTCTCTCTCTCGCCCTCTCTCTCTCTCGCCCCTCTCTCTCTCTCGCCCTCTACTCTCTCTCGCCCTCTCTCTCTCTCGCCCTCTCTCTCTCTCGCCCTCTCTCTCTCTCGCCCTCTCTCTCGCCTCTCTCTCTCCCTCGCCCTCTCTCGCCCTCTCTCTCTCCCTCTCTCTCTCTCTCTCTCCCTCTCTCTCCCCTCTCTCTCTCTCTCCTCCCTCTCTCTCTCTCTCTCCCTCTCTCTCTCTCTCTCCCTCTCTCTCTCTCTCTCTCTCTCTCTCTCTCTCTCTCCCTCTCTCTCTCTCTCTCTCTCTCTCTCCCTCTCTCCCTCTCTCTCTCTCTCTCTCTCCCCTCTCTCTCTCTCTCTCTCCCTCTCTCTCTCTCTCTCTCTCCCTCTCCCTCTCCCTCTCTCTCTCCCTCTCCCTCTCTCTCCCCTAATATTAATATACCTCTCTCCTTTTTTATTTTTTTTTTAAATTATATATAATAACCCTCCCTTGATCTATCGAAAATGGGGGGGGTGGGGGGGGGGTGGGGGGGGGGGAGAGAAGTTTTGACTACTTGACCAGGAGTGTTTAATTTTGTCGACCAAAATGATGAACACTATTTTTAGTAGACTAAAATACAACTAAATCGAATTTGACCCTCAAGGTTAACAACTGTTGACTAGTTCAACTGTGTAAATATATTAATCCATTGATTATCTGTAATCTATTATTATATACACTTACTGGCCACTTTTATTAAGGACACCTTGCTAACAGTGTCAGGACAAGGTCATCTAGATCAGGGGTAGGCAACCTGGGGCCCTCCAGCTGTTGCAGAACTATAAGTCCCATCATGGCCTCTGTAATTGTAACTGCCAGCCTTGCAATGCCTCATGGGAAATGTAGTTTCACAACAGCTGGAGGGCCTCAGGTTGCCTACCACCCCTGATCTAGAGCCTAGGGCGAACATGCCGAAAAAGCACTAATCTGGCCCCCACCACCAAAAAAAAAAAATTCCCCTTCCTAGCACAAATCCTCTACCCCTCAAATTCCCCCTCCAAGTACAAATTCGCTCCACCTCTCCCCCAATCCCCCATCCTAGCACAAATCCTCCCCAAAATTTTCCCCCTCCACCATTTTACAGTTCTAGAACAAATCCTTCTCCCCAACACAATACCCAAATCACCAACTAACCACTCCAAGCACACCTCTCCAAATTTACCCTCCTAGAATAATTCTTGCGCCCACCCCCCCCCCCCAAATTCCCCTTCTCAACACAAATCCCTTCCCCCCCCCACTTAACATGATACCACAGTGCCAGGGCAGCTGTCCCTACTGCCCACCCCTTGTCCTGGGCCTGATTGCAACTACCGGGTTGGACCCCCTTTTTGCCTTCATTCTTGGTGGCATAGATACAACAAGGTGTTGGGAAATGTTCCTCAGAGATTTTGCTCCATAGTGACATAACATCACATGACATAACATCACACAGTCGCTGCATATTTGTCAGCTGCACATCCATGATGCCAATCTCCCATTCCACCACATCCCAAAGGTGCTCTATTGGATGAGATGTGGTGAGTGTGGAGGCCATTGGAGTACAGGGACCTCATTGTCCAGTGGGGAGATGATTGGAGCTTTGTGACATGGTGCATTATCCTGCTGGAAGGAGCCATCAGAAGATGGGGACACTGTAGTCATAAAGGGATGGACATGGTCAGCAACAATACTCGGGGGCCGTGGGGTTTAAATGATGCTCAATTTGTACTAAGGGGCCCAAAGTGTGCCAAGAAAATATCCCCCAACACCATTACACCACCACTGCCTAGTTGAGTTGCTGGCTGATTATCATTTTGTTAACCAAGCATTTGAACAGGTGTACCTAATAATAAAATAGCCGGTGAGGGTATATACTATATAAATGTTGTTTTTCAGTACTTTTTGTTACCTTTCCCTAGCTTGACCTCCTTTTTTTTGTATGCCCATTTTTTTTCATATCACTAAAATTGTAAACTGAAGCCCCATACAGATCTTGTGTTGTAGGAAACGAGTATTCCACTTGCGACTTTTGAAAGAGGTATTTCTTGCGTGTTGCACATAGGACTGCCCATTCACTTCAATAGGCTGCCCTGTGCGCGTTTGTTGCCCAAATGAAGCTCCTTTTTGGGAGAAAAGCTTGGCATGTTTTTCCAGCACATCAAGAATAATGGCGCCCGAATGCGCGTTTTTGCTCTGACTTGGAATGGTGAGCAAATGAGAGCGGTTCTGCCTGCGATTCCAATTTGCCTAATGTAAATGGGGACTAAGGCAATAGCATATGATATTTTATAATTTTTATTATTATTAAAATGTGTGTGTGTGTGTGTGTGTGTGTGTGTATATATCTCTATCTCTATCATCTCTATCTCTATCAATCATCTCTATCTCTATCATCTCTATCTCTATCATCTCTATCTCTATCATCTCTATCATCTCTATCAATCATCTCTATCTCTATCATCTCTATCATCTCTATCTCTATCATTTCTATCATCTCTATCTCTATCATTTCTATCATCTCTATCTCTATCATTTCTATCATCTCTATCTCTATCATCTCTATCTCTATCATCTCTACTCTATCATCTCTATCATCTCTATCTCTATCATCTCTATCATCTCCATCTCTATCATCTCTAGCTCTATCATCTCTAGCTCATACATCTCTAGCTCTATCATCTCTAGCTCTATCATCTCTAGCTCTATCATCTCTAGCTCTATCATCTCTATCATCTCTAGCTCTATCATCTCTATCATCTCTAGCTCTATCATCTCTATCATCTCTAGCTCTATCATCTCTATCATCTCTAGCTCTATCTCTCTCTCTCTATTTTTTTACGTTTATGTTTTTGGGTCTCAGTATATTCCAATGTAACTTCAACATCCCTTTTCTTCTACAGGTGAAAACCTTCGGTCCATGCGGCACTGAAAATGAAAATAAACTGTCCATGTTCATGGATCTGGTGAATGGAGTCTTCCTAAATAAGATTATGCTGCAAATGTAAGTACCAAATTGTGTGTGTGTGTGTGTGTGTGTGTAATAAATCTGAACTCCGGTATAAGTAAATATCATCTAAATCTTTTGGTCCTGTGTGTTCTTCTTGAATCTCAGTGAGCTTTGTGCATTTCTTCCAGATCTGTGCAGTAATCCAGTGTGAGACTTCCTGTAATAAAGACCGCTCACTGCTGATCTCTCCCTTGTGCAGGGGGACTGGTCTTGTCTCCCGCCCCCTCCTGTAGTTTTTTTGTAGTAGGTGGAGCCTACTGGCCCCTCCCCACAGCTCTGCCCTTTCTCCTTGTGCAGGGTGAATGGTCTTGTCTCCGCCCCCACTCCTGTAGTTTTCTGTAGTTGGGGCCCCCTCCCACATCTCTGCTTTCTGCACAGGCTATGTACAGCAGTGATGATGTCACTGCTACGTCTACAAGGTAGTATCAGAGTTTGCAAAGATATTTGATGCGCACAAAGTGGATTAAAATCCGCTATGGTTATTAACCACTTCCGGACCGCCGCACGCCGATGTACGTCCTTACTTTGAAGGGGGACATCATTGTTATGGCAGCAGCTAGCTGCCTTAACCCCGGTATCCCCTTGTTCGGCCGGTGGTCTGCTTCAAAATAAAAGTGGGTCTCCCTGCGGCGGATTCGCTGCAAAAATCACTTTTATCGGTTGGCCCCCCCTCACCGCTCTCCGGTTGCCCTCCGCCGCTTTCCGGAGGCGATCGGGTCCTCTCTCTGGCTGGGCATGGAGACTAGTGAGGGGGAAGATGGCTCCCACACATCTTCATGACATTGCAGGGCGGAAGCGACATCAAAACGTCACTTCCGCCCATAGCTCTTAAATGGCCTTTTTTTTTAAATTATTTTTTAAATGACAAATTTTTTTTTTTTTATTTTATTGCATTTTAGTGTAAATATGAGATCTGAGGTTTTTTTGACCCCAGATCATATATTTAAGAGGTCCTGTCATGCTTTTTTTGTATTACAAGGGATGTTTACGTTCCTTGTAATAGGAATAAAGGGGCACAATTTTATTTTTATTTTTTTATAAACAGTGTAAAAATAAAAGGTAAAATAAATAAAAAATTTTTTGTTTTTTTGTTTTTTTAAACGTGCCCCGTCCCGCCGAGCTCGCGTGCAGAAGCGAACGCATAACGTGAGTAGCGCCCGCATATGAAAACGGTGTTCAAACCACACATGTGAGGTATCGCCGCGATCGGTAGAGCGAGAGCAATAATTCTAGCCCTAGACCTCCTCTGTAACTCAAAACATGCAACCTGTAGAATTTTTTTAAACGTCGCCTATGGAGATTTTTATGGGTAAAAGTTGTCGCCATTCCACGAGCGGGCGCAATTTTGAAGTGTGACATGTTTGGTATCAATTTACTCAGCGTAACATTATCTTTCACAATAATTGGGCTAACTTTACTGTATTTTTTAATAAAATAAGTGGATTTTGTCAAAAAAAAAAAGTGCTCTTGTAAGACCGCTGCGCAAATACGGTGTGACAGAAAGTATTGCAACGACCGCCATTTTATTCTCTAGGGTGTTAGAAAAAAATGTATAATGTTTGGGGGTTTCTAAGTAATTTTCTAGCAATTAAAACTGTTTTTAACTTGTAAACAACACATCTAAAAAAAGAGGCTTGGTCCTTAAGTTAAGGGACTTATTTAAATGAAGGTTATTGTACGTGGAGTTCTGCTTTTTAACAAGTACATTTGTCAGGACGCAGATTACCAGGTAAGGGCAGGTTTGGTAGGATTTGATTTTTCCAAGTCAAAGGATGCGCTATGGCGATGCTGAGGGTTACTGATGTATCTAAGTTTTGTTTCCGTGAACATTTTACCATAGCTGAATACTAGTTAAGGTTGGGGAAAAAAAGTCCATCAGGTCCAGCCTATGTGTGGAGTACTGTGGGATGCAGTTTCATTGTGTGCGATGGCTAGATAGTTTCTGTCTCTGGCAGCACGGGGCTTTGAGCTGCATATGTCAGCCTTGTCACACCAGGAGGCTCCTGTCTTGCGTTTAGTAGCCACAAAGGTGTTTTTTTTTTTTTCTTTTGGTTAGTTTAATTCTGTGCCATTTTTATCTCTAACACCATCCGCGTATCCCAACCACTTCCTCTCTGGCAGAGATCGCGGTGACGCGGCATCTACAACTGACACGCTGATTCTCGTTGTATACTGACGTGAGCTCTGCGAATTGTGCCGTGCGGATCTGATCTGCTGCTTACAAGAATGTGTCAGTTCCTGTGTGTCCCCCAGATTGTCAAAATATCTCAGTTCTTGGGTGTCCTTAATTGTCGGAAGGTTTCCATTCCTGGGTGTCCCTTAATTGTCAGAACGTTTCCAGGGTGTCCCACCAGTTGTTGGAATGTCTCAGTTCCTGGGTGTCCACCCAGTTGTTGGAATGGAAACTAAACCAAAGCTCAACTTGCCAGCCAGCCTGCTACCAACCAAACTAACCCGTCTAACAGTTTGCATTAAAAAACAAGGGGTTTAGTTAGCACACATTTGCATATACAATCATAAGCTGCGGAGGCCGCGACAAGGCACACCATTATCTGCAGTCCTTACTCTATACATTTCATTTTTGAGAGCCTCCATAGTAAGGCTAGTTATAGGTGGGGGCAGTGGCCATTTGTTTGTCCAATTGTTTGAATGTCTCGGTTCCAGGGTGTCCCCCAGTTGTTGGAATGTCTTGGTTCCTGGGTGTCACCCCCAGTTATTTGAATGTTTTGGTTCCTGGGTGTCACCCCCAGTTGTTGGAATGTCTTGGTTCCTGGGTTTCCCCCCAGTTGTTGGAATGTCTTGGTTCCTGGGTGTCCCCCCAGTTGTTGGAATGTCTTGGTTCCTGGGTGTCCCCCCAGTTGTTGGAATGTCTTGGTTCCTGGGTTTCCCCCCAGTTGTTGGAATGTCTTGGTTCCTGGGTTTCCCCCCAGTTGTTGGAATGTCTTGGTTCCTGTTTTTCCCCCCAGTTGTTGGAATGTCTTGGTTCCTGGGTGTCCCCCCAGTTGTTGGAATGTCTTTGGTTCCCCCCCCCCCAGTTGTTGGCTTCCGTTCATGGGTGTACCCGGATTGTCAGGAGGTTTCCCTTCCTGTGTGTGTGTGTGTGTGTGTGTGTGTGTGTGTGTTGGTGGAATGTCTTGGTTCCTGGGTGTCGTCCCCCCCCCCCCCCCCCCAGTTGTTGGAATGTCTCGGTTCCTTGGTGCCCCCCCCCCCCCAGTTGTTGGAATGTCTCGGTTCCTGGGTGTCCTCACCCCCCCTCCCCAGTTGTTGGAATGTCTCGGTTCCTGGGTGCCCCCCCCCAGTTGTTGAAATGTCTCGGTTCCTGGGTGCCCCCCCCCCCCAGTTGTTGAAATGTCTCGGTTCCTTGGTGCCCCCCCCCAGTTGTTGGAATGTCTCGGTTCATGGGTGCCCCCCCCCCCCCAGTTGTTGGAATGTCTCGGCTCCTGGGTGTCCTCACCCCCCCCCCCCTCCCCAGTTGTTGGAATGTCTCAGTTCCTGGGTGTACCCCCCAGATTGTCAGGAGGTTTCCCTTCCTATGTGTGTATCCCGCCCCCAATTGTTGGAATGTCTCAGATCCTGGGTGTCTTCTCCCCCCCCAAAGTCAGAATATATTTCTGTTCCTAGGTGTCCTCCAATTGTCGGAATGTTCCTGTGTCCCCAGACTGCCAGAATATCTCAGTTTCTGTGTGTTCCTGGATTGTTGGATTGTTTTTGGTTGTCCCCTGATTGTTGGAATGTTTCCTTTCCTGGGTGTGCCCAATTGTCCGAATGTTTGTTTGTTTTTGTTCTGTCAGATTGACTGGAATGATGGCACAGATGTTACTATATGGATAGGCAGCAGATAGTTTGTGTTCTACATTAGAAACGTAAAGTTTACAATTTTATAGCAGCTGTTGCGATTGCAGCCCCCCTAAAAAGGGATCTGCGGTGGGTTGATTTTCAAGGGCAGTTAACAGGCCCCCCCCCTCCATGTTCCCACATGTTCACTTTCAGCTGAGTGGTCAGGAGGGTTTCGTAAAACCGCAATTCTGTTTTTGCTGTCCGATCTTATGGAGGATGTTACACTTTTACACCTATATGGGGTAACTTGTAACATGCTCCTTCATACCCTGTCCCCCCAATACCCATCGGAGGGGGGGGGGGGTTGTAGGAGATGGAGCATGTTAAATGTATAATTTAATTATAATGCATACATTGCAACTATGTGACGATAACTATGCAATGTTAATGTTCTTGCATAATTATGTATACATTATATGTACAGTGGGGAAAATAATTATTTGATCCCCTGCAGATTTTGTGAGGTTTGCCCACTTAAAAAAAAAAATGAAGGGTCTATATTTTTTTTTTATCCTAGGTGTATTTTAAATGATAGAGACAGAATATCAACCAAAAATACAGAAAAAACACATGATGCAAATGTTATAAATAGAGTTGCAGTTCAGTGAGTAAAATAAAGTATTTGATCCCCAAGCAAAACATGACTTAGTAGTTGGTGGAGAAACCCTTGTTGGCGAGCACAGAGGTCAGACATTTCTTGTAGTTGGTTAACAGGTATGGACACATCTCAGGAGGGATTTTAGTCCACTCTTCTTTACAGATCTTCTCTAAATCCTTAAGGTTTCTTGGCTGTCGCTTGGCAACTCAAAGTTTCAGCTCCATCCTTTAAATTTTCTATAGGTTTAAGGTCTGGAGACTGGCTAGGCCACTTCATGACCTTAATGCGTTTCTTCTTGAGCCACTCCTGTGTTGCCTTGGCGGTTTGTTTTGGGTCATTTTCATGCTGGAAGACCCATCCATGACCCATCTTCAGTGTTCTGGCTGAGGGAAGAAGGTTCTCATTCAAGATTTTACAATACATGGCCCTGTCCATTCGCCCCTCAATGCAGCAAAGTCGGCCTGTACCTTTTAAGCAGAGTAACAGCCCCAAAGCATAATGTTTCCACCTCCATGCTTGACTGTAGGGATGGTGTTCTTGGGGTCATAGTCAGCATTTTTCTTCCTCCAAACACGGCGAGTCGCGTTAATGCCAAAGAGCTCAATTTTGGTCTTATCTGACCACAACACCTTCTCCCAATCCTTCTTTAAATCATTTAGATGTTCATTGGTAAACTTCAGATGGTCCTGTACATGTGTCTTCTTGAGGAGGGGGACCTTGTGGGTGCTGCAGGATTTCAATCCATGGCGATGTATTGTGCTACCAATGGTTTGTTTGGTGACTGTGGTCCAAACTGCCTTGAGATCATTCACAATCTCCTCCCGTGTAGTTATGGGCTGATCCCTCACTTTTTTCATGATCATCCTTACCCCATGAGGCGAAACCTTGCATGAAGCTCCAGACCGAGGATGATTGATGGTTATTTTTTATTTCTTTCATTTATGAATAATCGCTCCAACAGTTGTCTCCTCGCCAAGCGTCTTGCTGATGGTCTTGTAGCCCATTCCAGCCTTGTGCAGGTCTACAATCTTGTGCCTGACATCCTTTGACAGCTCTTTGGTCTTGCCCATGATGGTGAGGTTTGAATGGAAGAAAGATTCTGTGGACAGGTGTCTTTTATACACATAACGAGTTGTGGTTAGGAGCACCTTCTTAAATTGACAGGACTAATCTGTGTACCACATGAGCACCTACTGTAGCCAGTCTGTGGGAGCCAGAATTATTGTTGGTTGGTAGGGGATCAAATACATACACTGAACTGCAACTCCATTTATAACCTTTGTATCATGTGTTTTTTTTTTTTTTTTTTTTTTTTTTTTTTTTTTGCTGGATTTTGGTTGATATTCTGTTTCTATCATTTAAAATACACCTATGATAAAAATTATAGACCCTTCATTTCTTTGTAAGTGGGCAAATTTACAAAATCTGAAGGGGATCAAATAATTATTTTAACCCGCTGTATAATTTTGAGATCACACAAAGTATATGGATTCACAGCGGATCAGTTTATTGAATCATTCTTCAGAGGATGATTGACAGGCAATGAAGAGGCGATCTGACGCTTTTTCGGTGCCTGCTTTAACCCATTAAAGCCCGAACCACCACACTGCAACAAGGCTACGGGGCAGTTGCAGCCCGGGTAACTTCACTTGAATGGCTTGTATTTTGTTTGGCGGACGGTACTGCCTACCAAATGCAAAGGAGGGGGGTAAATCCTTGCAGCGGGGCAAGGAACCGCTGGTGAGCCATGTGTACACCTGTCAGAAACCATGAAATCAGGCCGAGACAGAAGTACAGTTGAATCACACTTGTTTAATAACAAAAGCAAAAAGAACAAACGTAGTCAAAACATAGCCAAAGTTCAGTAGCCGGAACGGATAGTCAGCCAAGCCAGAAGTCAGGGATCAACGTAGTGGAACATCAAGCAGGATCTGAAGCCACAAGGGATGTTGGCAAAGCAAGTCTTGAACAGGATCGCAGGAGATAGTTTCTGTGATGTTGACCAAGGCGAAGGCAGAGCTCCTCTGGACTGGACGGCTTAAGTAGGCAGGACTGACGAGCAGGATATCATCAACAGCTGAGTAATTGTGGGGAGAGCTGGCAACTAGCCGGCAGCTGAGCGGCCAGCTCAGAGAAGGAAGGGCTGAGCCCAGCCCTGACAACACCCTGGTCTACTGCCTGGTGGGAAGGGAGCTCCAGCACACAGCCTGTGATTGACAGCCTCAGCTATGTTTCTGTGTGCTGTGTGAAGGGAGGTGTGTCCCTCACTGAGCTCCGCAGAGTGTAACTTCAGCTCTCTGCCCCCTGCTTTCTGAAATCTCAGACAAGCTTTATAAGTTCTGCTGTAGAGCAGAGAATACTGCAGATAAACAAATGGGTACAACTTATGTACGAGGATTTGTTTCATCTCCGTGTATCACCTGAGGCCAGTCACTTTCCTGGGTATAAACCCGTGTCAGGACAAGGTCCTTTAATGCCCAGGCAAAGATGCCAAAACACCCCCCACCCCTTTCCCTTTTCCCCTTTAGGGTTAGGGGCAGGGCGCCCTCATCCCTGCAATAAACTGTTGCGCCCAGGGCAGCCGCCCCTCCTGCCCACCCCTTGTCCCAGCCCTGGGTATATGTAAGGCTCCATTCACACCTAGGCGATTTGAATTGTGGGCGGAATCGCCGCAGTTCTGCCCCTGATTCCAAATCGTGGGACACATTTGCACTGCCATTACTTCTTAAACCGCAACAGTGTCGCGCATTACGATCTGCCACAATTGCTCGCACGAGAATTTGCGACGCAATTGGGGTTCCATATAAGAAGTAATGGCATCGCAAATGCATCCCGCCTTTTGCTGCCATTTGGAATCGCCACGATTCCGCTCACGTTTCGAAACTCCTAGATGTGAATGGAGCCTAAGGGTTTACAACCACTGTAACGCAAAACATAGTGTAAAATTTTGGAATGCGTATGCATTGGGAGCGGGGTTAGAAGACTCCCATTTCTTCCTCTCCCTGACAGTCGGTGACATTCACTGGTGACCCATGTCGGCGGTTCCCCCCCCCCCCCCCCAGCGGTGGTCACGGCGGGGCGCTGGGCAGTTGACCCTTTTTTAGGTGATGGTATTAGCAGCTGTCTGTAGACAGTGATCACTTTGTTTGTGGATGTGCGACCCCCCCAGGAGAAGGGTGAGAAGTTGACAAAGATGTTGGGATATTTTAAGGGTGATTAGCAGCCCCCCCCCCCCCCCCTCCCACAACAGCTGAACGCTATACTTGCATGTGTCCGACACCCGAGACCCCCGGCTGCTATAATCGGCTAGTTATAGGATTTGGTGTCAGAAGAGCCGACTGCTGGAGAGAGCCAGAGAGTGCCAAGCCTCATTCATAAACTGGGATTTACAATGTGACCGACTTATCCGCCATACTTTACACTTTGTCTTGTTGCAGCATCTTCTGTAATAATAATAATATAAAAATATATATATATATATATATATATATATATATATATATATATATATATATATATATATATATATATATATATATATATATATATATATATAAAATGTGTGTATAATATAAATATATATAATCATTTTGTGGCGCATGTGGATTTCGGTGCATGCGCAGAAATGCAGCGAGGCGCTATACTACTATCTACCAGAAACTGGCAGCATTTCTGCACATGCATGGTAAACTACATCCACATGCTTCGGTCTCTGGCATGTGCCAAATACCAGACCAGCAGCACATCTGCGCATATGCGTTTTAAAAAAAAAATGCGTATTATTATTTATTTCTATTTTTTCTCGCTGATCTCCTTCAACCTATTTCAGCCCTTTCCTGTCTACATACACTTGCTCCAGCCCCCACTGAACATCATTTCTCTGGACTGGCCTCTTAACCGCTTCAGCCCCGGAAGATTTTACCCCCTTCCTGACCAGAGCACTTATTTGCGATTCGGCACTGCGTCGCTTTAACTGACAATTGCGTGGTCGTGCGACGTTGCACCCAAACAAAACCGACGTCCTTTTTTTTTTTCCCCACAAATAGAGCTTTCTTTTAGTGGTTGTTTGATCACCTCCTGCGGTTTTTATTTTTTGCGCTATAAACAAAAAAAAGCGTCAATTTTGAAAAAAAAAAACGCATTATTTTTTACTTTTTGCTATAATAAATATCCCCCAAAAATATATAAAAAACATTTTTTTTTTTCCTCAGTTTAGGCCGATACGTATTCTTCTACATATTTTTGGTAAAAAAAATCTCAATAAGCGTATATTGATTGGTTTGTGCAAAAGTTATAGCGTCTACAAAATAGGGGATCGTTTTATGGCATTTTTATTATTATTATTGTTGTTGTTGTGGTGTTTTTTTTTTTTTTTTTTTACTAGTAATGGCGGCGATCTGCGATATTTATTTATTTTATTTTTTTATTGTGACTGCGACATTATGGTGGACACATCAGACAATTTTGACACATTTTTGGGACCATTGGTATTAATACTGTGATCAATGCTATAAAAATGCATTGATTACTGTAAAAATGTCACTGGCAGGGAAGGGGTTAACACTAGGGGGCGATCAAGGGGTTAACTGTGTTTCCTGGGTGTGTTCTAACTGAAGGGGGCAGTGGACTGTGTAGGGGAGATGACAGATCGCTGTTCATACTTTGTATGAACAGACGATCTGTCACTTCTCCCCTCAGAGAACCGAAATCTCTGTGTTTACACACAGAGATCCCGGTTCTCGCCCTGTTACGAGCGATCGCGGGAGGCCGGCGGTCAACGAGACCGCCGGGCACTCGCATCGGCTCCAGAGGGCGAGCTGTGTGTACGCGACCCTAGTGGCCACCAGAGGGAGCGACGTAACGGCGATTCGCGCAGCCGAGCCATGTTGCTGCAGTGCAACTGCGGCGGCTGGTCGGCAAGCGGTTAATAGTGGGAAAGATGGACCATGCCTAATCCTACTTGCTTCCTTCAGCCTAGTAATTAAGGGGAGTGGTTAATTGGTCACAGGTGCTTGAGGCCTATAAAACCTTGTGTAGAACTCATTGTGAGCCTGCTCATCTTTTGAGCTTGCCGGAACTCTGTCCAAGTGGTACTGGACTAAGTGGTGAGTTAAAAACCAGAGTTGGTGGAACTGGACTAAGTGGTGAGTTAAAACCCAGAGTTGGTGGAACTGGACTAAGTGGTGAGTTAAAAACCAGAGTTGGTGGAACTGGACTAAGTGGTGAGTTAAAAACCAGAGTTGGTGGAATTGGACTAAGTGGTGAGTTAAAAACCAGAGTTGAATACAGGAGGTTATAACAGGGGTCATAGTACCTGTGTAGTGTGAGTATCTGAGTGTAGTGTGTGTGTGTGTGTGTGTGTGTGTGTGTGTGTGTGTGTGTGTGTGGATCGTTAGTACTTGTGTACTGTGTACTTGTGTATTGTGAGTTTTGCAAGTGTAAAAACATTGTAAAGAGTGTGTTTATCTACTATGGGAGAAGAGTGGAAGGTGCAGTGTGGACAAAGAAAATCTACACATTCATCTAAGCGTACTTTTATGGTGTTAACGTCGTCTGAGACCCTCCATAATCCGTCCCTCTACTCCATCGTCAATGAGCGGTTGGTGGAGTTGGATTGCCATTTGTTGCTGCATCCCTAATGCCCCGTAGACACGAGCGGATTTTCCGTCGAAAAAAACTCAGATGGTTTTGCAGACGGAATTTCCGCTCAAGCTTGCCTTGCATACACGCGGTCACACAAAAGTCCTCCGAACTTTCGACCGCCAAGAACGCCGGTGACGTACAACACTACGATGAGCCGAGAAAATGAAGTTCAATGCTTCAGAGAATGCGTCGAATTTGTTTCCGAGCATGCGTCGGAATTGGTACAGACGATCTGAGTTTCCGATCGGAACTTTTTCCGACCGAAAAATAGAGAACCTGCTCTCAATCTTTTGCATGGCGGGAATTCCGCCAGCAAAAGTCCGACGTAACATACACACGGTCGGAATTTCCGACCAAACGTTCACAGCGGACTTTTGCTGGCGGAATTTCCGATCGTGTGTACGGGGCATAACTTTATTTTAATTGAAATTTTATTGATTTTTTTTTTGTGGTGCTGGCTGATCGGCTGTTGCAGAGAATTCTGAGAGATGAGCGAATTGTTTTGGAGACGAGCCGAGTTTAGTTTTTAATGGGAAGATTTAATTAGATGGTTTTAGTGAGTTTTATGTTTTGTAAGCCGCAACGTGTCGGGACCTGTCCTGTAATCCGGAGCGCTGCTGAGTGATTGCGGATCTGGATGTCATCGCTGGAATTTGAGGAGGATTAATGTTCATATTATCTGTTACCTGAGTTGTTGTATGTGTGTATCTGAGTCCTATCCATCTCACGGGACTTGTCTGACCGCTGATCATCGGTGACCGCAGGTGAGACGGCTCCACCCCTCCCGACCGCACCGTAATTGGCAGACGTTTCATTATGATGGAAATCTTCAGAGCTCTGAACTTAACCCATGCTGGCCATAATAACAGGTGCTCTTTATAGAGACCCTGACATGAGAGGCTCATTTACACCAGTGGCAGCCCTTGCACCCCACAGAAAAGCGATCCAGTAGCTTTTCAGAGGGCAGTTGACAGACCGCTAGAAGGCAACGGTGGAGATTTTCTAAAAACCTGAAGCACTCTGAATCTGGAGCAGCTGCGCATGGTAGCCAATCAGCTTCTAACTTCAGATTGTTCAATTAAACTTTGACAATAAAATCTAGAAGCTGATTGGTTACTATGCACAGCTGCACCAGATTCTGTGTGCACCAGCTTTAGGCTGGATTGACACCTATCCATTTTTAGTGCTTTTTGCAGATTTGCACTACAGTCCACTCACCATGGTTTCCTATGGAAAACGTTCTGTAGTGCAAGTATGCAAAAAGCACTAAAAATGCATAGGTGTGAATCTCCCCCATTATGTCGCCTCCTCACCACCCACTTTTTAAGCCTGGGTTCACACTGAGGCCTGGTTCACACCTATGCATTTTTTTTTTTTTTTTTTTTTTTAGCGCATTTTGAAAAAAATGGGGAAAAAGGGGGAAATTTGGGGACTTTGAGTGAGGCCATGGCCTGGTGCCTCCATCCCTATCAATATATAAAAGGAGCAAAAAGGGTGGGACTTTGAATGAAGCACGGGATTGAATTGAACGCAATGGTGGATAGTAAAATGTTTAAAGTGATTCTAAAGGTTCTGGGTTTTTAAAAAAAAAAAAATAAACATATCATCATACCTGCCTCCACTGTGCACAGAGTGGCCCCGAACCTCCTCTACTGTGGGCCGTGAACCCCGGGGCAGAGAGGCAGCGCGTCCCCGTGGGACAAGTTTGAGGGTTCAGGTAATTAAAACGAGGGGGCCGGGGGGGGGGGGTTTGGTCACAGACAGGTGTTTTTTTTTTTTTTGCATCCTATGCATTAAGGTGAAGAAACATGAACCTTTACAGCCCCTTTTAATATTCTGTAAATACACGATTACATACATAAATTCCATATACATAGAAACACACACTAACCGTGGAGTCATTTTCTAGAACAGTGGTAACTGGTATTAACATGGTTAAAATGGGTAACATGATAAGGTTACAGAGTCCAGCAAATGCCACGATTGGGTACACATATATTGCAAAATAACATCTGCATGGCCTATGACCTTGCTAAACCCTGTCACAAAAAGTGATGGTAGAAATATAAAGTCATTAAGGTTTGGTAGGGCTATAGTACTATGGTACACGGCAGTTGGTATCTTGACGCATTTCACGGCTTGGTGGCGCTCATCAGGAGCAAGTAAACTTGTCGCAATAAAGGGGGAAGATGGATGGAACCCCCCCCCCCCCCCCAGTAGATCACTTACAGCTGTATGTGCAATCGGAGGCGCAATGTCAGGGGCCGCGGGACACCCAAAGGCATCAATGTTGGTAGCTGAGGAGGCATGTCCAGGGGCGGCACCCACCACGGGCAGCAACCTAGGTGGGACTGGACAGGACACAGAGCACCCCCCCGTGGTGTGAACATGTGACAAGATGGTGATGAAAAAGTGAATTGGCCAATTAGTAGCAATACAAAGGCTATGTGACTGGGGATGTGAATAGTGAGGGCTGTGCTAGGAGGTAAGGACAAGTGTATACAGGGGGGGGGGGGGGGCAATTGCTGGGGGATAAGTGATTAGGGGTAAGGGTGGACAACATATCTATTATACATTCACATCAGTCCCTGCCCTCAAGGAGCTTAAAGAGGAACTGCAGTCTGCTCAAAAAAATTGTAATAAAAACCTCTTTGCCATTCTGAAGCTTCCCTCCAACCACTTTGCATATTATTTTATATATACTGCGATTCTGTACTTGCCAAATATGCTGCAGAAATCTCCCTCCACCGAGTCTGGCTGCAGCCATTTTAACTGTGGGCAGCTGAAGCTGCTGCCTGTTCACTTCCTGGATTTACACAGACTCAGAGGCACACCTCTCATTGGCCCTCTTATGACTCATCCCCCCCCCCCCCCCCTCCCTGGTTGGAGGGAAGCTTCAGAATGGAAAAGCAGACTTTATTACAAATTATGTCAGCAGACTGCAGTTCCTCTTTTAAGTAGTGGATGCGTGTGGTTTGTTCTGAATTGTCTCTCTCATTGGTTCCCGCAGAGACCCGCGGCCGTCCAATCAGCGCATCAACAAGCATGTGAACAGCGACGTGAACCTTCGGATTCAGAACCTCACCATATTGGTGCGACACATCAAGAACTATTACCAGGTATTCCGGAATAACTTCCATCATTATTGAGACTGTGTGAGAGTGGTAAAGATGATATTTGAATATGTAAAAGAAAACAAAAAAATTGTGGAACTTTAAATGAGATTGGTTATATATATATTACTGTACATGATATTTGAATACCTGATACATTGTATCTCTCGGTCTATTATCAGGTATGACTCTTATTTCCTGTACGAGATACACAGGAAATCCTCAGGGTTAACCCCCTCCATGCCGCAGGCGCTCTTATCAACCGGTGCGAAGTGTATCTAGGCTGTAGATGACTCATCAGTTACTTTGTATTTAACCCTTTAATTCCCAGCATGGGGAAGGGGGGGGGGAGTCATCCTCACCAGTTTTGTAAAAAAAAAAAAGTGTATCTAAACCCAATGACTGCCAGGATCCAGGGGCGTATCTACCATGAGGCAAACAAGGCGTTTGCCTTGAGCGACATTTTTCAGGGGGGCGGCACCTGTACCGGGATGATGGCAGGCATTTTTTTATTTAGAGCCTGTGGTCTGCTCTCTTGTAATGGCAATCGGAGCACCTTACTAGCCGCTGGATTGCTATTACAAGCAGCAGCAGGAGAGGACGTTTCCCTCCAGCCGCCTTCCGCAGCTCTTTTGGGCTCTCCTGTCCCACCGGGGGGGACCCGAGCAACCAGCCGGCGCGTGTGCCCGCTGGCCGGACAGCCATGCAAAGCCGGGATCGGCTGTTCGTAACAGGAAACCGAAAGCGATGACGTGACATCACTTCCAGTGTACTCCAGGAAACAATGGGCGCCATTTTTAAAAATCCGAAGCATTCAAAAACAGTGGTGTTTATGAATGCTTTTAAATGCAGAGGAGGGATTTGGGGGTCTTATAGACCCCAGATCTGTCTATAAAGAGGACCTGTCTTATAGACCCCAGATCCCTCCGTGTAAAGAGGACCTGTCTTATAGACCCCAGATCTCTCCATAAAGAGGACCTGTCTTATAGACCCCAGATGTGTCCATAAAGAGGACCTGTCTTATAGACCCCAGATGTGTCCATAAAGAGGACCTGTCTTATAGACCCCAGATGTGTCCATAAAGAGGACCTGTCTTATAGACCCCAGATGTGTCCATAAAGAGGACTTGTCTTATAGACCCCAGATGTGTCCATAAAGAGGACCTGTCTTATAGACCCCAGATGTGTCCATAAAGAGGACCTGTCTTATAGACCCCAGATGTGTCCATAAAGAGGACCTGTCTTATAGACCCCAGATGTGTCCATAAAGAGGACTTGTCTTATAGACCCCAGATGTCTCCATAAAGAGGACCTGTCTTATAGACCCCGGATGTCTTCATAAAGAGGACCCGTCTTATAGACCCCAGATGTCTCCATAAAGAGGACCTGTCTTATAGACCCCAGATCCCTCCGTGTAAAGAGGACCTGTCTTATAGATCCCAGATCTCTCCATAAAGAGGACCTGTCTTATAGACCTCAGATCTCTCCATAAAGAGGACCTGTCTTATAGACCCCAGATCTCTCCATAAAGAGGACCTGTCTTATAGACCCCAGATCTCTCCATAAAGAGGACCTGTCTTATAGACCCCAGATGTCTCTATAAAGAGGACCTGTCTTATAGACCCCAGATGTGTCCATAAAGAGGTCCTGTCTTATAGACCCCAGATCTCTCCATAAAGAGGACCTGTCTTATAGACCCCAGATCTCTCCATAAAGAGGACCTGTCTTATAGACCCCAGATCTCTCCATAAAGAGGACCTGTCTTATAGACCCCAGATGTCTCTATAAAGAGGACCTGTCTTATAGACCCCAGATGTCTCTATAAAGAGGACCTGTCTTATAGACCCCAGATGTCTCTATAAAGAGGACCTGTCTTATAGACCCCAGATGTCTCTATAAAGAGGACCTGTCTTATAGACCCCAGATGTCTCTATAAAGAGGACCTGTCTTATAGACCCCAGATGTCTCTATAAAGAGGACCTGTCTTATAGACCCCAGATGTCTCTATAAAGAGGACCTGTCTTATAGACCCCAGATGTCTCCATAAAGAGGACCTGTTTATAGACCCCAGATCTCTCTGTTGTTGTTTATACTGATGTTTATATTCCTTGTGACCGCAATAAAAGTGCTAAAAAAAAAAAAAAAAAAAAAAAGGGGGGGGGAGCTTCAGCCCCAGAAGATTTGGCTGCTCAATGATCAGGCCATTTTTTGCGATTTGGCACTGCCTCGCTTTAACTGACAATTGCGCGGTTGTGAGACGCTGTACCCAAACAAACTACAATTAAAGTGCATTGTTTTTTTTGTTTTGTTTTTTCCCCAAAAAAATAGCATTTAGAAAAACCGCTCTACAAATACCGTGTGACATTAAAAAAAAATAGCAAAACCCACCATTTTATTCTCATGGGCCTATGCTAAAATAATATATAATGTTTGGGGGTTGTAACTAATTTTATGGCAAAAAATACAGGTTTGTACTCGTAAACAAAGTGTCAGAAAAGGCCTTTACACAAAACCACTGGGACTCCTTTACACGGTTGCTTTGCAGCAGAGCGTATATGTTATCGCAACGCACGTTGCACGCGGTGTTCCTTTCTTCAACGTCACCCCAGCGCACTAAGGATGCATTCACAGGCGGTGGTCAAAGCAGGCAGTTGAACCACAGTTCTAGCGATCCCCGACCGCCGACCCAAAGAAGGGCTCAGGACCCTACACAAACTGCCATGCTTTGCTTCATGGCCGCAGCATAAATGAGCCCATGTGTTACGTTTGGCGCAACCCTGCTGCAGAACACGCCGCATTTAGTGCACATAGACTGCATTGCAAGCGCGATGGCAGCGCGGAGGTTCAGCCTTTTGTAGCCACTTGCCGACCGCCAATATACGTCAGCACAAAAGCAGCGGTGGGAAAATGGGCGTACCTGTATGTCCCCTTTTAATATGCGGGGTTAGTGGGCGCGCGCCCGCCGCCGTGCCCGTGGGCTCGATGTCTCCCGGTGTCCTGGCGATCGTGTCACGGAATGGCAGAACGGGGAGGTGCCTATGTAAACAAGTCATTTCCCTGTTCTGCCTTGTGACATGACAGAGACCACTGCTCCCTGTCATCGGGAGCAGTGATCGCTGTCATGTCCTAGGTAGCCCATTCCCCTCAGAGTTAGAATCACTCCCTAGGACACAGTGTTTAACCCCTTCCCTGCCAGTGTCATTTACACAGTAATCAGTGCATTTTTATAGCACTGATCGCTGTATAAATGACAATGGTCCCAAAATAGTGTCAGAAGTGTCCAATGTGTCCGCCATAATGTGGCAGTCATGATAAAAATCGCAGATCGCCGCCATTACTAATAAAAAAAAAAAAAAAAAAAAATTAATAATAAAAATGCCATAAATCTATCCCCTATATATGTCAAAAATATGTAGAAGAATACATATCGGCCTAAACTGAGGAAAACATTTGTTTTTTTTTTATATTTTTTTTTTTTTTTTTTTTTTTTTTTGTGGATATTTATTAAAGCAAAAAAATTTTGCTTTTTTTTTTTTCAAAATTGTCGCTCTTCTTCTTTTTTTTGTTTTATAGCGCAAAAAATAAAAACAGGTGATCAAATACCACCAAAAGAAAGCTCTATTTGTGGGGAAAAAAAAGGCGCCAATTTTGTTTGGGTGCAACGTTGCACGACTGTGAAATTGTCAGTTAAAGCGACGCAGTGCCGAATCGCAAAAAGTGCTCTGGTCAGGAAGGGGGTAAAAATGTTCCGGGGCTGAAGCGGCTAGAGTTAACTTAGCAGGTGAAAAGGCAAAATACATCTCCTCCTCGCCGCCTGTCAAATACCCTGTGAATCGCTTTTTAGAGGTGTGGCAAGGGCTGTGAAACCTAAGAAACAATACTCCTAACATCTGTGCATCAAATTACACACAAATAGCCATCAAATATGGCGCTCGCCGGAAACATCACACCCGCATTTCTGAAGGCCTATAAACGCTTGTCTTACAGCCTCCCCTATAGCGCGTTGCGTTACACAACTTCCCTTATCGTTTTTGAGACATTTGGCACATTAACAGCCCGTTGCTACCTTGATGCACGCGCATGAATACAGCACAATAAATGTAAATGAGCCCTTGAAAGTTCCAACGCTCTGCATCCGAAGGATTGAACGTATGAAATGAGAACTGTTTGAGCTGGTGTGGGGGAGGGGTAACATTTTCATTCTGTAGCTGTCATTTTTGCAGCGCAGGTTAGTATTTGAATAGTGGTTATGAGGCAACACAGACAGTTTTTAATTTTAGCCCCGGGGACAGTTTGAAATTTGCATGCAGCTGTGTAGATGAGAGAGGAAATACTCGTTATCACATGTGGCGATTTCTCTGTACATTGTTACTTATCTGCTGTTGTCCTTCTTCTTCTTTTTTTATTTTAATTAATTATTTGATAACTATTTTAAATTTATTTATTTTTCTGTTTTAATTTTTTTAAATTTTTTATTTATTTAAAAAAATTTTTAATGCAGTTTTGGCTATGGAAACTTTTTTTTTTTTTTTGCTGGAGCCAAGTGTCACCATGCCACTGTTTTCATTAGCTATTAAACATTTCCATACTGTAAGCGGTTTTATTTTGTAAGTAAGCAATAACAGGAACATTTGCCGGCTGCCCTCTTCCTGCGCTGTTTTTTCCGCAGTAGCACGGCGGCCAAAGTTGGGCTCGCTGTGCGGCGCAGGGCCCCTCCTGTGACACATTGTATCATGGCCGCATTGTCCCCCTCTGTGTGTTTATTTGATTTTGTAGCCGGCTGTGCTGGAACAATGCTCAGAACTCGCAGACAAACGCCAACGCTTCTCACATATTGTCCACCTGAAGTTCTCGCACCCATATATTCCCGCTGGAACAAGAAGGGCCTCTCGCTGCCGGGACTGAATGAATGGTGGCATTTTTAAAGGAACACTCCTCACCAGAACTAATAGTTCAATTGTTTGTAGATGGAGTGTTAACCCCTCCCCCCAGTTCTTTTTTTATCAGTCAGGATAATTTGGTGAGATCACTGTTCCTCACACCTGCTGTACCCATTATGAGATGTTCTCACCAACCCTGTGCTGAGTTCCCAGGTCTGTACACCTGCTGTGCCCATTATGAGGGGTTCCCACCCTCCATGTGCTGAGTTCCTGGGTCTGTACACCCGCTGTGCCCATCATGATGGTTTCCCACCATCTCTGTGCTGAGTTTCCAGGTCTTTACACCTGTTGTGCCCATTATGAGGTGTTCCCACCATCCCTGTGCTGAGTTCCCGGGTCTGTACACCTGCTGTGCCCATTATGAGGTGTTCCCACCATCTCTGTGCTGAGTTTCCAGGTCTTTACACCTGTTGTGCCCATTATGAGGTGTTCCCACCATCTCTGTGCTGAGTTCCCGGGTGGTCTGTACACCTGCTGTGCCCATTATGAGGGGTTCCCACCATCCCTGTGCTGAGTTCCCGGGTCTGTAGACCTTGTGTGCCCATTATGAGGGGTTCCCACCATCCCTGTGCTGAGTTCCCAGGTCTGTACACCTGCTGTGCCCATTATGAGGGGTTCCCACCATCCCTGTGCTGAGTTCCCGGGTCTGTAGACCTTGTGTGCCCATTATGAGGGGTTCCCACCATCCCTATGCTGAGTTCCCAGGTCTGTACACCCGCTGTGCCCATTATGAGGGGTTCCCACCATCCCTGTGCTGAGTTCCCAGGTCTGTACACCTGTTGTGCCCATTATGAGGGGTTCCCACCATCCCTGTGCTGAGTTCCCGGGTGGTCTGTACACCTGCTGTGCCCATTATGAGGAGTTCCCACCATCCCTGTGCTGAGTTCCCGGGTCTGTAGACCTTGTGTGCCCATTATGAGGGGTTCCCACCATCCCTGTGCTGAGTTCCCAGGTCTGTACACCTGCTGTGCCCATTATGAGGGGTTCCCACCATCCCTGTGCTGAGTTCCCGGGTCTGTAGACCTTGTGTGCCCATTATGAGGGGTTCCCACCATCCCTATGCTGAGTTCCCAGGTCTGTACACCTGCTGTGCCCATTATGAGGGGTTCCCACCATCCCTGTGCTGAGTTCCCGGGTCTGTAGACCTTGTGTGCCCATTATGAGGGGTTCCCACCATCCCTCAGCTGAGTTCCCAGGTCTGTACACCTGCTGTGCCCATTATGAGGGGTTCCCATCATCCCTGTGCTGAGTTCCCAGGTCTGTACACCTGCTGTGCCCATTATGAGGGGTTCCCACCATCCCTGTGCTGAGTTCCCAGGTCTGTACACCTGCTGTGCTCATTATGAGGGGTTCCCACCATCTCTGTGCTGAGTTCCTGGTCTCTGGATATGAATAAAGAGATCGAATAAAGTGAGGAACGTTATGAAGGGATCATCGCTGATCACAACTAGAATTTTATTTATTTTTAGGCCCCGGTTCACTCTTCTATGCAGGTTGCAGTTTTCATATTCCAGGTGCAATTTTTCAATACACGTTTTTGATCTATTGAAGTCTTTGGAACCAAAAAGTCCCTGGCCCTTTCTATAAAATGCGTAGATGTGAACATGACCCACAGGAAACCATGTTAATGGACTGTAGTTTCTGCAAAACTGAAAACGCACTAAAAAATGTGTAGGTGTCACCCAGGCCTTAGAGCACATCTCTGTTTTTCTTGCAGAGGTGAGGATCTGTTTGTTTCTAGATGCTTTGAGGATCGGCGTAGACCATCGTGTGCCTCTCTAGGGACCCCTCGTGCCTCCCTTGGGGTCCTCCTTGTAGACGGATTAGAAAGTGAAGCACTCGGAGTCTGACCTCCGCCGCCTGATCCTGGAGCGTGTTGTTGGATGATGTGCTGAGCCTTGTGGGGGAGGGTGATGATGTAACAAGATAGAAGTATTACATTTTGTATCTGTGCGATTTCTGTACAGTACTGACAGCAGAGATCCCAGATTTGCTGCACCGAAACGCGTACATCCCTTCACTTGTATCAGCAGCTGTACACGGCGTCTGCGCTTCCCTGGCTGCGGGGAAAATGCCGGAGATTTTACCCCAGAAGACTTTCAGCATTTATCTGTGTGCACGAGACCCTACGTTCCCATTTGTGCGCGTCGAGAACATGTGCAAAATGGCGCGCTTTCACGACAAGCCATAAAACGCGCTGACCATTAGCGGATGCAGATGCAGTTTTTTTTTTTTTTTTTTTCAGGAACTTCTCTTTTCTGCATTTCTCATGCATAGGGCTGCCCATTAAAATGAATGAGCTGCCCTCTGGGCCGTATCTATCCTATCTGATCTGGGAGTGCGTTATACAAAGTGACAGAGGTGTTGGGAACCGGTATTCACTGTTCTCTGTACCATGAGTCACAGCCAGGAAATAACATCTGACAGTGCAAAGTGGGTGCAGGAGTGAGCAAGGAACGCTAGTATGTATTCGACTGTCATTAGATTAGGATGATTAAACCGAGCCTGTGCCTCCCTTATAACAGATGTCCCCAACAGGGTGCCCCCTTTGCATCATAGTGCCCGCCTTGCACCAGGTGCCTCCATCATAATGCCCCCTTTGCATCTTATGCCTCCATCATAGTGCCCACTTTGCATCTTATGCCTCGTTTAGGGTGCCCCCTTTTGCGTCGTGTGCCTTCTGTCAGGGTGCCCTTTTTTGCATCTGGTGCCTTCCGTCAGGGTGCCCCCTTTTGTGTCGGGTGCCTCAGTCAGGGTGCCCTTTTTTGCATCGGGTGCCTCAGTCAGGGTGCCCTTTTTTGCGTCGGGCGCCTTCCGTCAGGGTGCCCCCTTTTGCGTCGGGCGCCTTCTGTCAGGGTGCCCCTTTTTTGCGTCGGGTGCCTTCCGTCAGGGTGCCCCCTTTTGCGTGTCGTGTGCCTTCCGTCAGGGTGCCCCCTTTTGCGTCGGGTGCCTTCCGTCAGGGTGCCCCCTTTTGCGTCGGGTGCCTTCCGTCAGGGAGTCCCCTTTTTGCGTCGGGCGCCTTCCGTCAGGGTGCCCCTTTTTTGCGTCGGGCGCCTTCCGTCAGGGTGCCCCTTTTTTGCGTCGGGTGCCTTCTGTCAGGGTGCCCCTTTTTTGCATCGGGTGCCTCCGTCAGGGTGCCCCCTTTTGCGTGTCGGGTGCCTTCCGTCAGGGTGCCCCCTTTTGCGTCGGGTGCCTTCCGTCAGGGTGCCCCCTTTTGCGTCGGGTGCCTTCCGTCAGGGTGCCCCCTTTTGCGTCGGGTGCCTTCCGTCAGGGTGCCCCCTTTTGCGTCGGGTGCCTTCCGTCAGGGTGCCCCCTTTTGCGTCGGGTGCCTTCCGTCAGGGTGCCCCCTTTTGCGTCGGGTGCCTTCCGTCAGGGTGCCCCCTTTTGCGTCGGGTGCCTCTGTCAGGGTGCCCTTTGTTGCGTCAGGTGCCCCCTTTTGCGTTTCGGGTGCCTTCCGTCAGGGTGCCCCCTTTTGCGTCCGGTGCCTTCCGTCAGGGTGCCCCCTTTTACGTCGGGTATCCCCAACAGGGGGCCCCATGGATCTCAGGCTGCACTCTTTGAGATCTGGGGGGGCACAAATAAAATCTATGGGGGGCTAGGGTACAGGGGTCGCATTCATGCAACTGTGGGGGGGGGGGCGCGCAGGTGCCATGTACAGCCACCCATACAAGTGAATGTCAATGTGTAGCCATCTGCTTGTAAATGCTGATGGCTTCTGCTTTGGCATATTTCCCCAAATGTGAAAGTCGTGCATTTTGGGGACACATGCCGTACACGCATGCATGGGTATGCGTATTTACGAGCGCCTGGCCACGTACAGCTGTTCGCTTGTATGGGCGGCCTGTACGTGGCGCCCAGAGCGCATGAAAGTGCCAGAAATGTTATGTTGGCAGACAGATCGTTGTGTTATTCTGCAGATGGATTGAAAGTACAACTTATCCCCCCCCCCCCCCCTCCCCCTCCCAACCTTTAAACATGACATCATCCATTCGTTCCTCTGCACCCATCCGGGGGATTTTTTGTCGCTCACATCTCACACAATCCGTTGATTCTGGAAACTTGCAGCCACTTGTCCAGATTGCGTGAAAGCAAAGCAAATATCGCTGCAGCATCCGTGTCCCCGCCATACATTGTTGTCACCGTGTGCTGACAGATGTCATTATCTATGTTGCCGTGTTTATAAGGCGACAATCTGTCCTGTTGTAGCAAATCCCATTCACCTCCCGACACGAATAATTGAAGGCAGAGAATAGGTTGATGTTTGCATTGAGCGCGAGGAGGATGAGGAGGATGAACAATGCGGTAAAAGTGATGTATGAGAGTAAACACGCGGCGGGTTGTGTTTGGTGCGGTCACGCTCTGTTTGTATCTTTGTCCTTCCCCTGAACTGAGAATATGATTTAAAGTTGAGCTCCAGGCAAACCGCTAAATATACAAATCAAATACAATCATGGGAGCTGCTTTACCTGCCAAAGGATTTTTATTTTTGTCCATCCAATCCTGAGATGTGCACAGCTCTGCCATGCGGTGCAGCCATTTCTGGCAGGGTAGGAGACCTGATTCTTTCTTTATTTTCCTTTCTCTGCTGCAGTTCAGTAACACAGGCCTTGCCCCCTTCCCACCTGTGACTGGACAGTGAAATGAGAAGCGGCAGACTGATTATCTCATCTCTTTGTCACTTTGCTCACTCCTTCTATCGGAATACTGCAGCACAACTGATTGGCCCCTTGTGCTGCTTCTTCCTCTCCCAGTCTGAGCTCCGCTGTACAGGTACTGCAATAGGCTAATGCTGAGCCAATTTAGGTAAAGTTGTAATAATAACCCCATCATACCTGGTATGGCGGGTGAGATGGATTAGCATCCTTGCCTGTCCAGAGAAGCCAGCGATGTCCTGCTTTTGATCCGCTAAAAGCTGATGCACTGCTGCCGTGATTGTAACCTCATCTGAAGTCAGCTGTCTCTCTCTTTCTAGAGTTAGAGAGAAAGATGCCCCATTTATATTCAGTCATAGGAAGAATGCCCTGTACGTTGGTGGTCTGTGAAGGGTAACCCTTTTATTGGTGGCTAGTGGTAGAGGTGTCCCCTTACGTGGGTGATCAGTGGGAAGAACATCCCTTTATATTGATGGTTAGAGAAAATAATTCTCCTTACATTGGGGGTCCAGTGAAAGGTCCCCTTACATTCGTGGCTGGTGGGAAGAATGCTCTTTACATTGGTGGTCAATGAGAGACCCTATTATATTGGTGGCTAATGGTAGAGCTGTCCCCTTACATCGGTGGTCGGTAAAAGGTCCCCTTGTATTGGTTGCTAACGAAAAAAGGTGTCCCCTTACACTGGTGATCAGTGAAGTCTCCACTTATAATGGTGGCCAAGGATAGAGGTGTCCACATACATTGGTGGTCAGTGAAAGGTCCCCTTACATTGGTGGCCGGTGGGAAGAATGTTCTTTACATTGGTGGTCAGTGAAGGGCCTTTTTTATGTTGGTGGTCAGTGAAAGGTCCCCTTGTATTGGCCAATGATAAAGGTGTCACCTTACATTGGTGATCAGTGAAGGGTCCCCTTTTATTGGTGACCAAGGATAGAGGTGTCCACATACATTTGTAGCCAGTGAGAAGAATGCTCTTCATTTTTCTCTTTTCTGTTAAAAAAAAAAATGAAGAGCATTCTTCTCACTGGCTACAAATGTATGTGGACACCTCTATCCTTGGTCACCAATATAAGGGGACCCTTCACTGATCACCAATGTAAGGTGACACCTTTATCATTGGCCAATACAAGGGGACCTTTCACTGACCACCAATGTAAGGGGACATCTCGAACACTAGCCACCAACATAAAAAGGCCCTTCACTGACCACCAATGTAAGGAGATCTCTCTACCATTAGCCACCAATATAAAGATGACTCTTCTTTGACCACAAATGTAAAGAGCATTTTTTTTTTAACAGGAAAGAGAAGAATGTTCTTTACATTGGTGGTCAAAGAAGGGTCATCTTATATTGGTCGCTAATGGTAGAGATGTCTCCTTACTGACAACCAGAGCCATCTTTATCATTGGCCACCAATACAAGGGGACCCTTCACTAACCACCAATGTAAGTGGACCCCTTTTATCATTGGCCAATACAATAAGGTGACACCTTTTTATCATTGGTCAATACAAGGGAACCTTTCACTGACCACCAATGTAAAGGGACATTTCAAACACTAGCCACCAACATAAAAAGGCCCTTCACTGACCACCAATGTAAGGAGACATCCCTACCTTTATCCACCAATATAAAGATGACCCTCCTTTGACCACCAATGTAAAGAGCATTTTTTTTTTTTAACAGAAAAGAGAAGAATGCTCTTTACATTGGTAGTCAAAGAAGGGTCATCTTATATTGGTGGCTAATGGTAGGGATGTCTCCTTACATTGGTGGTCAGTTAATGGTCCCCTTTGTATTGGCCAATGATAAAGGTGTCCACTTACATTGGTGGTTAGTGAAGGGTCCCCTTTTATTGGTGGCCAATGTTAAAGATGGCTCTGGTTGTCAGTGTTGGGGTCCTCCTTTTTTTACGTTGTCGACTAATGGTAGAGATGTCTCTGTACGTTTAGTGGTCAATAAAGGGTCCCCTTGTATTGGTGGCCAATAAAAAAGGTGTCCTCTTACACCAGTTGTCGGTGAAGCCTCTTATGTTGGTGGCCGGTGGTAGAGGTGTCCCCTTACAGTGGTGGTCATTGAAGGGTCCTTTTTTAAAATGGTTTCTCTAGTCTACAATACTGAATGAAGGTGCTCAGTGAAACAATGTAACCTTTCAGTGACTCCATGTTCATTTTTAACTTGAAATAGAGGAAATTTTGGTCAGTTCTGAAACCAGGGAAATTTTCCTTTTTGATAATCCATTTCCAAACATCACGACAACTGCTACAAAATAAAAATTGTCACTGTAGTTCGGTCCCAATGACTTTGTCACCAGCGTTGTGTTCGTACCTAACCTGTTTTTCTATATAATGTTAGCAATTCATTCACACACGATGGTGTTCAATTATCAGAAGATCCTCCTTTGTAGTAAACAGTATGGAGGACCTCGGGGGAATCACCTCCCTGGCTCCTTCCTTGTCACCGCAGGGACAGGCAGACAGACCAGCTTATTACTATAATGAACCCTTTGCTTTCCGGTGTAGTATTTACCTGGATCTTTCTCCTGTCATTAATCACGCTTAATTGCACAGCAGCAACCCGGAACAGTACACAGAACCGGGCGCTTTGTTCCTGGTTCTCTCTGAGTCCCGTTTTGTAGATCGAATTTCGACGCTTTCTCTTGTTAGTGTGTCTGTTGGGAAAGTTAATGATTTAGGTCAAATTTAAATGTCCTTTAAAAATGTATGTAAGCCCCCCCCCCCCCAAAAAAAAATCAGTTTTAGTGGCATCATGTCTAAGTCAGGGTTGTATTTACAAACCACGGGGCCCCGTACCAGGTTTTCTGCATTGGGCCCCGTGGTTCCTCCAGCCAATGCTTCAGTTATCAATGAACACAGCGAGTGATCGGTACTGAAATTGAGAGTCTCTAGTCCAGGTGAAAATTGTAACGAAGTCAACTTATCTGCATAATTTGGTTTGTGAGTTCCTGTGTCCCCACAGGGGGGAGGACATGAGGCTGCACTCAGTAGGTAGCGCATAAATGATTGTATACTGTAGCAGGAAAGAACCAGACGCCTCGGCACCAACAGAGGTGTCCGTTTATGAAGCAGTGAAATCCAGGGCTTTTTTTCAGGGGGAACTCTGGCTCAGACCCTTTGGTGCCTGCTCGCCACAATCACTTGTAAACACAGAAGTCCGGTTTCTGTGTTTACAAGTGACAGCTCTGCACTCCGTGTGCAACCCCCCTGAACTCTGCACTCTGTATGTAATGCAATCCTGTATATAATACCCCTTTAAGACCCTTCTACTGTTTGTGAATTATGACCACACCTACTATTTGATGTGATTTGGAGGGTGTGTGTGGGGGGAGGGGTTTTGGGGGGTCATGGTTGAGTTCCAGCACCTATTTTTTGATAAAAAAAAGATCTGGTGAAATCTATTCACTGCTTCATTCTCCGGCATTCACAGTGGAGATCTTTCTCTTCTGTGGGCCAGTTTATGAACTTTGTAGATCGCTTCACCTTTGGAGGAGGGAAGAGATCTACAAACGCTACCAACAGTGGAGAACGGCCCCTGATACTGGAATCTCATGAGACTTTGAGATTATAGTACCAGAAATTCACAGAAACACAGAGATGTCAGTTTATTAAAGAGGAGGGCCACTAAAAAAAAAAAAAAAATTAAAAGTCAGCAGCTACAAATACTGCAGCTGCTGACTTTTAATTGGACACTTACCTGTCCCAGGGTCCAGCGATGCGGGGGATCGAAGCCCCGCTCGTCACCCCCTCCGTTCGGCGGCGCCGGCATTGCAACTGTGGGCGCCGTGCTGTGGCTTCTCAGCCTGGCACCCACTGCGCATGCGCGAGCGGCGCCGAGCGCCGTGATTGGCCCCTCAGTCACCTGGGACCTGTAATGGGTCCCAGATGATTGACAGGAGGGAGGGAGCAGAGCTGAGCCCTTCCTGTGCCGAGACGGAAGTGATGTCGCCAGTCCAGGCACTGGAAGAGGCAGACTACGAGGGAGCCCCTAGCAACAGGCATTTAGAGGTGAGTAAAAAAAAAAATATCCAAATTTTTTTTGTATTTTTTTTTTTTTTTTTTTTTTTTTTTTTTTTTTTTTTTTTTTTTTAGAATTTTTCATGTAGTTTTTTTTTTTTTTGGGTGGAACACCACTTTAAGCAG